>NW_003852532.1:3560186-3568086 GCF_000181295.1 Otolemur garnettii | reverse complement strand
CCTAAACCAACCAGACCAGCTGTGTCAAATGGGAGATGGGGGTGAAGGTCAGTCAGGACCTGAACCAACCAGACCAGCTGTGTCAAATGGGAGATAGGGGTGAAGGTTAAGGAGAACCTAAACCAACGAGACCAGCTGTGTCAAATGAGAGATGGGGGCAAGGTCAGGCAGGACCTAAACCAACCAGACCGGCTGTGTCATGTCCTCCTTAGCCTGTCTGACTTCATCTTATTCTCACTACATGTGCTTTCACAGGTGCCCTCTCCCTGTTCTCGCTGCTTTTGAATAAGTTCATTCCTACCTTATTCTTCTCTGGCCCTATGCTTTGTTTTGTGAGTTTTAACTATTTCCCTTAGGGTTGCTCTCTGTTGTACAGCATTCCCTCTGAATAATAGGCAGAAGCTACTTTTTGCTTTTCTGAGATCCCTTTAGTGAGAGAGAAGATAGTGGGGAAAGAGAGAGAGAAGTAGGGAGAAATGAGCAGGGAGATGGTGAAACTATGCTAACAAATTGACAAAAGGGTGCAAGGAAAGAACTAGAGTAAGGGCCCCCAAAACTCTGTGTAGGAACAAGCCTAGCTAAAATAATAATAATCAGCCGCTGTCCTCTTGTTTGCTTGATAATGGTCACTGTCCCCTTGTTTGCTTTTCTATAATTGCTACTCTAGAAGGCACAAGTCATAACTGAAAGATTCTTCTTAACTTTTCTCCACAAATAACATCACCTTTTCAGAATCTAGAGGTAGTTTTTGAGATATCTTTTAGGTCCCATATTCCAATGAATTGACTGATCCACCCAGACTAAGAAACTAACTCAACTGGTCTTGGACCTCCACTCAAGGAACTGCATTCTAGTAACTGACCACCCAGATAGCAGCTCATACCAAAGGACTGGTAGTTCCACCTTGAAATCAGCCACTTAGCAGATCCTGAAGGCATAAACCTCTGCCCACCAAACTGTCTTTAAAAACCCTGTCCCTCCAGTTCTTAGGCAGGTGGATTTGACCTGGGGAAGTGTAAACAGAGAGAATTTATATTTGCTTTGGTCTGGTATGCTCTTTAGGGAGTCTGTGGGTAGGAGTGGGCCTTCTAGCTTGAGAAAGAAAGCAGGTAGAGTGATAGATTTCAGTCAATGAAAAACTATGAGTTAATAATTTTTCTATTTTTTCACTGTAAGGACTGAATATTCTTATAGAATTTATACCTAGTAAAAGTCATTTTGGGTATACAATTGGCAATTAATCACCACTGTTACATCCAGTCATAAGCAACTCATTCTGATGCTATGATTTTCACTTTTTCTAGAATTTCATATAAATGCAATCATACATTATTCAGAATTTTGTAATTGCCTTCTTTCACATAGCATGATATTTTATAGATTCATTCATGTGAGATTTTATTATGTGGGCATATTTTGTTTATGTATTCATCAGCTTATGGACATTTGGGTTGTTTTTGTTTCTTTTGGGCAAATACCTAGGAATTTCATTTCTAGATCATATGGTAAGTATATGTTTAACTTTATAAGAATTGACAAACCATATTTTAAAGTTACTATACCATTTTTTGTATTCCTGCTGGCAATGTATGACAGTTTTTCTACAAAATATACTTAATTTAAAAGAACTCAGTTCAAAAGAAGCAACTACAAGCATGTTTATCCCTGTATATGATTTTAAAAATAATTTTAGGTCCTGCTTTTTATAATATCCTGAATAATACTATAATTGCCAAAGTTGGAAATATCTGCTTGAAGAAAAAAAGTACAAGTGCATTTGGTTCTTCTCTTCCTCGTACTTTCTTTCTGGTTAAGAAAAAACCTTCTACTCCTGGGCCTGCTGATTATCAGGTAATTCATTAATACTGAAGTAATATTTTTTATATTGATAAAATTACATATGATATTAGAATTAATATACAAAGATATAGTTATTATAACTAATTACATGTAATGTGTTAGGGAAACTAGAAAGATTTAGCATATTAAATGATAGAAACATGGCAGATATTTAAAAAAAGACAAATGGAAGATTTAGAGATATCAAGTAAAATATTTGAAAAAATTAGTGCAGCTAGTGGTTTGTCAATTTTGTTTATCCTTTTGAAGAAGCAACTTTTATTTTTGTTGATATTATAAATTGTCTTATTAGTCTCTATTTAATTTAGTTCTGCTCTGATCTTTGTAATTTTTCTTTTTCTACTAATTTTGAGTTAGGATTGTTCTTATCTAGCTCCTCGAGTTGCAACATGAATTTGTTACTTTGTAATCTTTCTTTTGTAATGCATATATTTAACACTGTAAGTTTCTTTCTTAGCCCTGCTTTTGCTGTATCCTATAGATTTTTAGTGTGTTGTTTTTCCATTTTCATTTGTTTCAAAAAACACTTTAGTTTCTGTCTTACTTTCTTGACCCTATGTCATTCAGGAGCATATTGTTTGATTTCTATGTAATCGTAGAGTTTCAAAAGTTCTTCCTGGTATTGAGTTTTAGTTTTATTCCACTGTAGTCTGAAGAGGTGCTTGATATGATTTTGATTTTTAAAAATTTGTTGAGATTTGTTTTGTGGTTTAACATATGATCTGTTTAGGCTCATGGTATAAGCCATGTGCTGATGAGAAGAATGTATATTCTGCATTTATTGGGTAGAATATTCTGTAAATATCCATGAAGTCCATTTGGCCTGAAGACCAATTTAAGTTTAATTTTTGTTTGTTGATTTTCTAAGTGATCTGTATGATGCTGTCAATGGGGTGTTAAAGTTACCCACCATTATTGCCTTGACGTCATCATCTTCCTTGTTGTCTTCTTCTTCTTCCTCTTCCCCTTCCCCTCCTCCTCTTCTTCTTCTCCTTTTCCTCCTTCTCCTCCTCCTTCTCCTCCTTCTTCCTCCTTTTTCTTCTCCTCCTCCTCCCCTTCCCCCCTTCTTCCTTTTTCTCCCCTCCTCCTCCTTCTTCTTCTGTTTAATTTTTCTTTGTTGATTTTCTAAGTAATCTGTATGATGCTATCAATGGGGTGTTAAAGTTACCCACCATTATTGCCTTGCTATCTTCTTCTTATTACTATTGTATGTCAGATTAATATGAAGATGCAGATGATTAGGTTACATTGTTTGCTTTTGTTAGGTTGAGTCCAAGTTGTAGCTGTGTCCCTCACCCAGGGGGTGTGCCATATACCCTTACATTGTTTCTGTTAGGTGAAAACACACCAGTCCCCCTTCCTCTTCTCCTCTCCCCCTTCCCTTCACTCCCTTCCTCCCTCATATGAGTTTAGTTGTGTTTTTCTCTTGTGTGGGTGTGTATTTGTTCATCTGCTGGTTTCATATTAGTACTGAGTACACTGGATACTTGCTTTTCCATTCTTGTGATACTTTACTAAGTAGAATGTGTTTCAACTCTGTCCAAGTTAATCCAAAAGATGTAAAGTCTCCATCTGTTTTAAGGCTAAATTGCATTCCATGGTACACATATACCACAGTTTATTAATTTATTCATGCATAGATGGGCACTTGGGTTGATTCTACATCTTGATGATTGTTAATTGAGCTGTGATAAACATTCTAGTGCATGTGTTCTTATGGTAAAATGATTTTTTTTCTTTTGGGTAGATACCTAGTAATGGATTGTGGGGCCAAATGGAAAGTCTACTTTTGGTTCTTTGAGGATTCTCCATACTTCTTTCCAAAGAGGCTGTACTAGTTTGCAATCCTACCAACAGTGTAAAAGTATTGCTTTTTCTCCACACCCTTGCCAGCATATGTAGCTTTGGGACTTTGTGAGGTGGGCCATTCTTGCTGGGGTTAGGTAATACCTTAAAGTGGTTTTGATTTGTGTTTCTCTATTAATTAGAGATGATGAATATTTTTTCATGTGTCTGTTGGCCATTTGTCATCTTCTTTGGAGAAGGTTTTATTCATATTATTTTTTGCCCAGTGAAAATGAGATTGTTCTTTTTTTTTTTAATTAATTTGAGTTCTGTATAGATACTAGTTATCAACCCTTTGTCAGATTCATGACATACAAATATCTATTCCCATTTTGAAGGTTGTCAGTTTTCTTTAATTGTTGTGGCCTTTAATTAAGTCTTATTCATTTATTTTTGTTGTTATAATTGCTAATGGAGTCTTCT
The DNA here is from genome assembly GCF_000181295.1 of Otolemur garnettii. Lineage (NCBI taxonomy): Eukaryota > Metazoa > Chordata > Mammalia > Primates > Galagidae > Otolemur > Otolemur garnettii. The sequence continues at coordinate 3,563,958 of NW_003852532.1, read as the reverse complement.
TCATAAAATCTGTCCCCAGGCCAATATCATAAAGAATTTTTCCTACTTTTACCTTCTTTTAGAATTTTTATCATTTTGTGTCTTAGATTTATATCTTTTATCCATTGTGAATCAATTTTTGTTAGTGGTGAAAGACATGTTTCTAGTTTCACTTTTTTACTTGTGTTTTTTTTTTTTTTTCTTCCCAGCATCATTTGTTGAATAGGGATTCTTTTCCACAGTTTATGCTTTTGTTTGGTTTATTGAAAATCAGACAAGAGACTGGTTTCATCTCTAGGTTTTCTATTCTGTTCTATAGACCTATGTTTCTATTTTTGTGCCAATATTATGCTGTTTTGACCACTGTGGACTTGTAGTAAAACCTGAAGTCTGGTAAAGTGATGCCTTTGGATTTGTTTTTATTGCTAAGACTTGCCTTGGCTATATGGGTTTTTTCCTAGTTCTATACAAAACAAAGAAGTTTTCAATTTTTTCAAAGTATAATGTTGGCATTTTAATGGGGATTGCATTTAATTTCTAGATTGGTTTGGACAGTACAGACATTTTAATGATGTTGATTCTTTCCAGCCAATAGCATGGTTTGGTAGTGTCTTCTGCTATTTCTTTTCTCAGGGTTTCACAATTGTCTCTGTAGAGATCTTTCACCTTCCTTATTAGATATATTCCCAGATATTTCATTTTCTTTGGAGCTACTGTGAAAGGTATTGTGTCCTTGATTTGCTTCTCTCCTTGATTGTTATTGACATATACAAAGGCTACTGATTGGTAGACATTGATTTTTATAGCTCATGACATTATTGTATTTCTTGGTCACTTCCAGGAGTCTTGTGGTTGAGTCTCTGGGGTTTTCTAAGTATAAGATCATATCATCAGCAAAGAGCAAGAGTTTGACCTCCTCTGCCTCTATTTGAATGTCCTTAACATCCTTCTCTTGCCTGATTGCATTTGCTAGAATTTCCAGCACTATGTTGAATAGTAGAGGTGATAATGGACATCCTTTTCTGGTATTAGTTCTGAGTGGAAATGCCCTCATTTCTACTCCATTCAGTATAATATTGGCTGTGAGTTTGTTATATATGGCTTCTATCAGTTTAAGAAATGTGCTATTTATGCCTTTTTCCTTAAGTGTTATTGTCACAAAAGGATGATGCATTTTTTTGAATGCTCTTTCTACATCTATTGAGAGGATCATACAGTATTTGTTTTTGCTTCTGTTTATATGGTGAATTACATTTATAGATTTGTGTTTGTTAAACCAACCTTGCATCTCTGGGATAAAACCAATTTGATCATGATGTATAATTTTTTTAATGTGTAGCTGTGTTCTATTTGCTAGGATTTTATTGATTTATTTCTTAGTGAAATTGGTCTGTAGTTTTCCTCTTTTGTTGAGTCCTTTCCTCATTTGGTGATGGGGTGATATTTGCTTCACAGATGTGTTGTGGAGGGTTTCTTCCTTCTCAATGTTTTGGAATAGGTACTGCAGAATAGGTATATAAGCTCTTCTTTAGAGGTTTAATAGAACTCTGGTGTAAAGCCATCTGTTCCAGGGTATTTTGTTGTTGTTTTGGGGGATTTTTAATTGATATTGATCTGTTCAAGAGATCTGTTTCTTCCTGCTTAAATCTAGGGAGGTTGTGTGATTCCATGTATTGTTCCATTTCTTCAACATTGTCAAATTTCTGAGCATTGAATTTTTTGTTGTAATCAGAAATGATCTTTTGTATTTCCATACTATCTGTTGTTATTTCACCCCTTCTTTTTCTGATTTAGGTTATTAGAGATCTTACTTTTCTGTTTCTAGTCAGTCTGGCCAAAGGCTTATCAATTTTGTTTACCTTTTGGAAGAACCAAATTTTTAGGTATCTCTTCACCTTTAGAAATACCCATAATTAGTATATTTAATCACTTTATGTAGTCTTAACATCTCAAATTCTTTGTTCATTTCTTTCTATTACTTTTCATTTATTTTTTTATGACTGGATTATTTCGATTGCACAATGATTTGGAACTTCCTTATGCAATGATTTCTAGTACAGTGTACAAGACAATAATAAAATTTTAATAATAGTAAATTATTTTTTTACTTTCAAATATTTAAATATCCTACAAAACAGTAGTGTTGGCTTAGAGTTTTTGTATTTGAAGGCTTTCTCATTTTTACAAGATGTGACTCTGATTGTTCTGATTTTTTATGCAATAGAATGTATACTTTTTTTTTTTTTAGGACACTAGGTTGGAAAAATATCATGAAGAAAATAGTGGAAAAGTGCCAAAGTTGGCATTTAGAGTAAAGAGGCATATAGTTTCACAGATATAATTTGTGGAGAATGTATTCTTTTTTGTAAATTAATGTTACCAAAAAAATAAAAATATAAAGGTGTTTAATTATTTTTTACTATGTGTCAATTATGAAATATTATGTATGAATAATTAAGTTCTGAAATAAAAATAGTGAAGTATGTAAAAATGAGAAAATGGATCCTTATCCCTTTTGTATAATACAAAGAATGTTGCTATTGTCTATACAGTTTAAATTAAGTGAGTACAAATAAATTATATGATAATTCAAAAAGAATATATTGCAAGACTTAGTTAATTGCTAATTAAAATTTTAGATTACCAGGTTCCTTTAGCTTATTAATTTACATACTTAGTGTATACAAGGAATTATCATATTTAAGAGTGTGGGGGTCACTTTGCTCAGAAAATATATTAGTCTAGATTGCCACATAATTAAGTTCAATGATTATTGTTAATTTATTTTATTTATTAATAACTAAGTATTAACAAATAATACCATATAATTGACTTAATACATCATATTCATATATTACTGAGATTATAACTCATTGGTTTAAAGTTTTTTACTTCTAAATGCTATTTGAAACTTTTATTTTTTTGTATTTGTTTATCTCTATTAAATAACAAAGCAATATTGATAAGCTTCATTGCAAACATTATTATGGTGCCACTTGTATTGATAAAAATATATGATATACTTATTTGTAACCTCTTCTTTCAATATGCTTTTTCATAGACCAGTGGAATTTCTGATGAATTGCCTAACTTGACTAATAAGTTTGCTGTTTTCCTGTCAAGAGCTGAAAGAACTACTAGAATGCCAGATAAGGTAAGAAGACTCTTATAATCAAAACTATTTATAATCTAGGAATTGGGGAAACTATATCATTAACATTATGATCCTAACATTATGTTAGGATCTGAGGGATGTAATTCCTAGTCTACTGTACTATCTTTAGCTAACCTGATAATTTCGTATTTTTAAAGTTCAATAAAATTTTTGCGGCTAAGCAGAATTAAAACATTGTTCTATGAGAGACTATTACATGGAACATCCCTTGTAGGATCAGAAAGCATTCACTTTTAGGACATATATGAAAGCAGAAGTCCTTGTATTATATATGGAGTGGAAGATTTAATTTATGTTTAACTCATTTTGTTCATGGTTTAAATCTTTTTCCCTTTTCAATTGGACTCCATTTTTAAACGCTTTGTTTCTGCTTAATAGATGCAACCATTTTTTTGTGCAACAAAAGTGTTCTTACTCTCTCTGAAATAAGAAGGTACAAGTCTTCAAAAGTCATTTTTTTTTAACTCTGTACAAATTTAGTCAGGCCATCTAAATATTTTATTACCTAAATACTGATTTATACATTTTTAATTTGTAGTTGCTACATAATACTAAAATGTACATTATTAAATTTTTACTTTTATTTCTCAATCCCAAACTTTTTTTTTTTTTTTTTTT
>NW_003852532.1:3545637-3554325 GCF_000181295.1 Otolemur garnettii | reverse complement strand
CCAGGGTTGCTACCAGTCGGCCATCTTCCCAGAATCCCCCCAATCCCAAACTTTTAAAGGTACAATTGATAAATAAAAACTGTATATGATGTATGTATTCTGATATAGGTATGTGTCTATATATTATATATTTATATATATAAATAATAATGAAATGATGAAATCCAGCTAATTAATGTATCTATGACTTCTTGTACTTTTTATGGTGAGAAGATTTAAGATCTTAGCAATGTTCAAATATATATGTACATTATTATTAACTGTAATCACTATGCTATACAATAGATTTTCAGAACTTATTCCTCTTATCTAACATGAACTTCGTACCTATTGGCCCAAATATCTCCATCTTTTCTTCCACCTTCTAGCCCCTGGTAACTACCATTCTACTCTCTGCTTTCATGAGTTCAGTTTCCTTATGTTACACATATAAGTGGGATCATGCAGTATTTGTCTTTCTGTGCCTGGCTTATTTCATTTAGCATAATGTCCTGCAGGTTCATCACTGTTGTTCCAATTGATAGGATTTCCATCTGTGTACAGGCTCAATAGTATTCATAGTATATTATATGCCCTATTTTCTTTACATGTTGATGGACGCTTAGCTTAATAGAGCTACGTGCCTATTCTCACTCCAATTTTGGGAAGTTTTCTCTCATTTTTTCTTTAAATAAGCATCCAGTCCTTTTTTTTTTTTGTTTTTAATTTCTCTGCTCTTTTTGGGACATCCATAATGCATATAGGTGTATTGATTCAGTAATGATGTCTTATATGTCCCATAGGCTGTGTTCACTCTCTTTTCTTTTTGATCCTCTGACAAGGTAATATCAAATGCCCTGTCTTCATGTTAACAGATTCTTCTGTTTCATCCTGCTTCTGCTGATGGAATTCTCTGTGGCATATTTCAGTTTAGTCATTGTGTTCTTTGGTTCCAGGATTTCCTTTTGGTTCTTTTTCATAATTTCTCTTTATTGAACTTCTAATTTTGTGTATTGCTTTCTTGATTTTGCTTAACTGTCTATCTGTGCCTTCTTGTAGCTTGCTTTGTTTCTTTAAGATGACAATTTTGAATTTTTTTCAGGCCACTTTGGAATGTGGGGTGGGCCTAGATTCTGAGTGTGCATGGGTTGACTTGGAACCTATGGCTTCTGGGGGCAGGCTTGGCAGTATTCTGAAGCAATAGGCACTTGCCTGGTCAGAAGTCTATGGTAAAGTTAGATACCTCTCCCTATACTGTGCTACCTGGGCTTGGGGTAAGAGTGACAAAGGTAATGTGAAATTTTCTTTTCTAATTTCATCAATGCAGTTTTTTTTTTTTTTTAAATTTCTGTGCTACACTCAAGTGCTGTCATCTCTTACCTGGGTTTTTAAACTTTTGTTAAGGTATTTTTGTGCGTGGATAGTTGCTCACATTGATGTTTCTGCAAGGGGATGAACACTAGAAAGTCCTATTCTGCCATCTTGCTGATGTCACTCTTCAATTTTCTTTAAAAACTTCTAAAAATAATGGGGAGGGGGAGGGAGAAGGGGGAAATGGGTGGAGGGAGGAGGTTTGGAGGGATCACTTCTGAGGTTTATCTTATAGGGATACAAGTGAATCTTTCTAAGAGTAGAATGTGAACGTTTTAAAACAATAGCTGAGAAAATGACACGAAGGCTGTGTTGACCAGTTTGATGGAAGTAGTTCGGATTGCATGTGAAAAACCCACACTGTACCCCAGAAGTACATTAATGTACATAGTTACCATTCAATAAAAAACAAACAAACAAACAAAAAAAAACAACCTTCTAAAAATAGGGTGGCACTGGTGGCTCAGTGGGTAGGGTGCTGGCCCCATATACTGAGGGTGGCAGGTTCGAACCTGGTCCTGGCCAAACTACAACAACAAAACAAAACAAAACAAAACAATAAAGTATATAAAAAAAAACCTTCTAAAAATAAACAGGTGAAGGACAAGAGGAAATATGAAAATGACACCCACACCAAGTAATGAAATTAATATGCATAGTTGCCATGATGCTTGTGTCTTATAGGTGCTATTTTTAACTTCTTTCTTCTGTGACCCTGTTCAAATTTCCTTTGCCTTTGGCCAGTATATCAGCTGTTCAGGGTTCTTTATCTGATGGAATGATCCACACCTTCGTTTTGAAGTATATGATCCCTTAGTGGCCCTACTTTGCTGATTGAAGTATGTTTTCATTACTTCTTAATATGGAGATAAAAATATTAAGAGGAATCTCAGAGAATCCACTGACACAATTCTTCTTGTTACCACTGTGTAACATCAACCCAATTTCCACTTGTTAATTGTGATAAATTACCCCTGTTAGTAGAATTACTTTACTTTGGTTCAGTGGCATAAGAAAGCCAAAATACTAGTTCACCATTTTTAGCTTTTAATTTTATAGAGTCAAAGTTGAAGAAGCATTCTTCCCTTGAGAACCAACACTTTTGAACATGTAGAGCTAAAAATTGCAGAAACAGAGGGAAAAATTTTGAGAGTGTGTTATTAGGTGAAATAATGAGAAGGGCAACAGGAATTTCTACTTCTTAATTCTCGACATGGGAAAGACATGCCATAGACTGGCAACTGATTCACAGGTATCCGTAGTAAATCCTGTAAACTATAATGTTGTCCTCCCAAGGTCTTGTTTCTCAGTTGGCACCATAGGGATTTTTCAGACAGCTCTTCTGTTCTTTTAGTCTAGCTGCTTTTAAGTGATAAGGGCATGTTAGACCTAGTGGAACCTATGGACATATGCCCATTGCTACATTTCCTTTGCTGTAAGATGAGTCCTTAATATAAAATAAGGTTGCCTAGAATACTACAATAGTAAATAGGCTATTTTATAAGTCTAAGGCAGTATTGGCAAAAGAATTATGGGCAGATAAGGCAAATGTCCTTTTTTAAATGACTTTTTATAGGTTTTAGAATCAAAGTTATGCTAAATTCTTAAAAGAAAGTGCCCCCCCATTCACTGGAAGAGTTTTATTATTTACAGGATTGAGTTATTCTTCCTTAACTGTTTGCATATTAATATAAGAATTCACTGCTGAAGCTTCCGCAGTTTAGATTTTCTTTTTGGGAAGATTTTTGTTTCTTTAAAGATTCAATTCCTTTAATAAATATTAGATTATGTTTTGTATTTTTTCTTTTGTCTATTTTAAATTTAATTTCTTGAGAAATATACTCATTTCTTCAAATTGTCAAATATATCTGCTTAAAGTTAATCATAACATCCCCTTCTTTTATTTATATCACTAGGATCTATAGTTAAGACCCCTTCTTTGCCTCTGATATTGGTAATTTATATTTTCCCATTATTTTTTCTTTTTTCTATAATAAATATTACTAGGGATTTATGAATATTTATAATCTTTTCAAAGGAGAGTCTTTTGATTTTATTAATATTCTCTATTATATGTTTACTTTCTATTTCTTTATAATTTTTCCTTTGTATTGTCTGTTGGATTCATTTATTGTTCTTTTTCTAGTTTTTAAAAGGAAGCCTAAATTAGCTTCTTTTCTTTTTGATTATATGTACTTTTGATATAAAAAATTTCTTTACCATTTCAGTTGAATTCCATATATTTTGTTATATGATTTATTTTCAGTTTAGGGTAGGTTTTTTCAATTCACATTATTTCTTTTTTGACATATTTAGGAGTGTGTCTATGCATTAGAAATGTCCACACATTTGGTTTTTTTGTCATCATTTGTTATTAATTTCAAGCCTACTTGGAAGTAGAACATATTCAATCATTTCACTCTATTAAACACTTTAAAGTGATTTTTTTCTCCCACATTGTACTTTGTACCTACTCTAATTGTGTTTTTATGCCCGGAGTTTATGAAATTAAAGGCTGTTTGAAGTTATTTCTATTCTCTATGGTATATTTTTACATACATATTAATATATTACATTATATTAATATACTTTTAAAATCTTGCATTTATTGTACTGATTTGAAATTGTTTCTGTGTATATTATTTTAATTTTTCTTCATTATATTTTGAATTTTTCTTAGCCAGGTAAGATAAGTTACACTCTTACATAGAAATGAAAATCTTTGAAAGTCATTGAATGTTTGCTAGTGTTGAAACTTTACTTAGACTTTCTCAATATGTTGTCCTATTTTCAAAATCTTTTCTCGCCTAGTTCTTTATTTTCCTGGTGAGCTATTCCATCTTTGTTTTCTTGAATTTGGTTCAGTGTACTGATTCCCTTTTATAGTGATGGCAGGCCACTCTAACAGTGTTTCTAACTGGGCTTCAGAGAATTCTCAGATTAGTTGTGTTTGCCTTGAAAGGAATTTCTAGGACTATATAATAATCATCAGTTTAACTTGAGATAAGAATTTGTTCTGAGGTAAGGATTACTCTGGAAACAACTTCATAGAGGGAGGTTTTCTTGCTTCTTGGTGCTAAGGGTTGTGTACATCTAGTTAAGACAAATTTTTCAAAAATTTGATTATCTTGCATGTGTAGATATTTTATAACTATTATATATTTTGGAAATTTATTTTTAGTACCTTGTTCTGAAAGTACAGCTTTGATTTAAGCTTAAATATTCTCAAGACTTATAATTATAATTTCATGTTATTTTTGATTAAAATAAATACTCATAATCAGGAAGTAATCTGAAAATTCTATTATTGTAAATGTTAAAATTTTTCTTTAACTTGTTCAAATTTGCTTATTAAATTTAAAATATTCACACTTAAATTTTAAATTTAACATTGCATTTTGTAGACAATTTTATGGTTTATTCATTAGAAAGTTTTTAAATTTAAAATTCATTGATTCTGATATTTGTTATATTTAGCAACATAATGAACACCCTATAAAACAGGAGAATTTTTATTATTTATTTCAGATTTGTATATATGTGGTCCAATATTAATATCCTTGGGGATATTGCCAAATTCAGAATTACTTATCATTATACACTGTAATCTTGACTGAGAATTTAAAGCTCCATTCTCGTCACTATATCATCAATGAGGAGGAGCTTTTCTGTAGGTCAAAGACCCAGTAGATCATCTGTGTCTACAGCCCCCTTGACTTCCAACATACATCCATCTGCCTTTCTGATAGCTCTACTTATATTGCTAATTGTTAATTCTAATTTTAATGCATCATCGCTCATAACTTCATTTGCTCCGATTCCGGACCAATAGTCTATAAATATTGTAGAATACAATGTAAATGATGAATTTAGGTAGAGAAAGTTTTTGAAGGAAGTAAACATTGAGTTGGTTCTTAAAGTTTATATAGTGATTGATAGAAAAGAAAAATAGAATTATGTGTTAATTTCCCAGAACACCTATTTATGTCTTTAATTTCCTGTTCATATCTGTCATGACTATCTGAATTTTCCTTGAAGTTTAAATAGGACAAATTCCATTCAGGAAGTGGAATTTTAGCACCATTGTAAAATATCTGTTGTGTTTTCAGTAGCTTTGGAAGGTAGATACTATTGTGAATTAGTTTTCTAGGAAGAGTTTTGTCAGAAACTGTCAGCTCCATCCAAGCTTCATCTTATGCAAAAGTGCCTCTTTTCTCTTTATAATTGTATTATTTGTTCATTATTACAACTAGATTTGTCCATGTGATTGTAGATCCAATATTATATGCCAATATTCTGGCCAGTGTTTCTCAGTCCTGGCTTAAAAACTTCTTAGAATCATCTAGAGAACTTCATAAAATGCTAATGCAAAGTCCCCAACCCCACATATTATGAATTAATTGTTGTGAGATGTCGGCCAGATATCTACACTTTTTTTTTCTTTTTCTTTTTGAAAAATGTTATAACAATGGCATTTTCAAAACAATTAGGCCAGAATATCTTATACCTTACACTAAACTTTATTGAATATTATCCTTCCCTTACTCTCTAATTAGTTTAATTTTATGCACTGTCCAGTTGTTCATTTGTTCTATTCATTGATTTATTCAAACATTCACCAGATATTTATTAAGGGTCTACTATGAGTAATTCCAGGTGCTAGGAACATAAAGGTGAATAAGACATCTATGATCTTTCCCCTCATGTTATCAACATTTAAGTTTAAAGGGTAAAGGAGGTGTTAAATAAAAAGTGAAATAAACTAGTGATGTTCTGTTGGTGTCGGGAATCAGGAAAAAATACTCAGGCCACTGTGAAAGAGGAATGACAGAGATGTGGAATGGGTTGTCAGTTTAGATAGTAAAATTTAAGAGGTTTTCTTTGTTGAAATGACATTTGATCTCAAAAGGAATGAGAAGAAGCAAATGATGAGAAGCTAAGGAAGACTGATTCAAACAGAAGGAAGATTTCTTCAAACAGAAGGACCATATAGCATCAGAACTCTGAAGAGGAATTTAAATCTATTTTCTTTCTCTTCTAATTGGATAATTTGTACTGATCTGTCTGCAAGTTCGCTTATCTTCATTCTTCCATTTGCCTGTCTAGAGAACTTTTAATTTTATAGTGTGTTTTTTCATTCTAAACTGTCATTTAGTTTTTCTTTTTATATTCTAGATTCTTGCTAAAAATTTCTAATTTTTTATTTTTTCCAACAATGTTATAATTGCTTCTTGGCACTTTTGTATGATACCTGCTCTAAAATCTTCATCAGATAATTCCAGCATCCATTCCATCTTGGTGTTGTTTTCTGTTGATTGTCTTTTCTCCTTTGAAATTATCCTTTTTCTTGGTATGATGATTCTGGAATGAATTCTGGAATGAATTCTGGAATGTGTGCTGTACCTGTTCAGTAGCGTGCTGTGAAATTATGGTTCCTACTTAAATCTTCTATTTTATTAGACAGTCGATATATTAGGGTTTAGAGCACACATCCTGGACCATCTTTGTGAGCTTTGGTTCAAATGTCAATGTGGCATTTAATGAACTAATTTAGTTAGTTATTTGAGACAGGGTCTTGCTCTGTCCTCTGGGCTGGAATACAGTGGCTATTCACAGGTGTGATCATAGCTCACTGCAGCCTCAAACTCTTAAGCTCAAGAGATCCTCTTACCTCAGCTTTATGAATAGCTGGGATTATAGGTGTAAGCCTTATGACCGGCTAAATATCAATTTGGCATTTAAAACCTCACAGCATACTCTGTTCTGTTCTGTTTATGTGCTGCCCAATGGCCATCTTGAAACCTGAATAGTGTTCTACATGGATACTTCAGTTGTTAGAGCTTTGTTGCTTCTGTTTTTACCCGAGTCATTTAGAGAAATTCCCAGGGTTTCACACATAGATTTGAGCAGTTCCTTTCTTTAACTCGCTCCTTTCTATTATCTACCTCCTTCCACCACTATCTATCTGGAAAGAGGTAAGGTGCTGTTGTCGTTTGCTTACTGAAGAGTGGGTTGGACAGACTTTGCCCCACAGTTTCTACAGTGCCTGGTGGGGAAAGGGAGTGATGTCACCTAGTTAGTGCAGCACATAGATCAACAAATTTCTGCTCCACAGTCTCTAGAAAACTTGGTGGGAAAGGGGCAGTGTAAAGCTCCTTTTGTGTTCTGTGGTGTTTCTGTAGAGCAGAGAGGGTAGATTCTTAAGTTTCCTTTAGGATTTTCTTCTCCCTAGGTTTTTGGCTAGATAGGACAGGTTTTTCTCGAGGGTGCCCCCCACGCCTCCCATCAATTGGCATTTCCAGGATGTGGGCTATGCTTGTGTCCAGGCTAAGCTGTTTAGGAGGGAAAACCCCCCAGGAATTCATGATGAGGTCTTTTCTTGAGTCATGAGGTTCCTAGGTAGACCACTTTATTTTGTCCACCTTTTAGAGTCTACCGATAGCTGTGCTTTATCAGGGTTTTAGTTATAATTAGTAGGAGAATTCGGGTGGAATATGCTTATTCCCTCTTGCCTGGGGCTGAAAGCTTTATTTTCCATAGTTCTTAACTGCTCCCTGCCATGCATTCTGTCCAGAGTTATTAGGTGTGTTCAGTGGGATAAGTAGGATAGATTTTGCTTATTCCATCTTGACCAGAACTAAAATGTCTATATTTGTTTCTTTTTTTTTTTTTTTATTGAATGATAACTATGTACATTAATGCACTTCTGGGGTACAGTGTAAAAATGTCTATATTTGATTTCTTTTTTTAGTGCTAGGGTGCAAGTATCTTTTTTTTTTTTTAATTTACTAGTTGTTCTAGTATTTATAAATGCATTATTATGTATTAACCCTGTATCCAGTGATCTTGACAAATTCACTTATCGATTCTAGTGTTTTATATGTAGCTTACTTTAGAATATTTACAAATAAAGTCATATAATCTGTGGAAATGCCTTTATAATTTCTGTGAATATTATTATCATTTTTTCATGTACTGGTATTCGCATCAGTAGAATATTGAGTAAATTTGGTGAGAGTGAACATTCTTATTTTGTTTCTGGGGAAAGTTTCAATGTTTCACTACATTGTATAACATATATTCTGAATAATTAAAAATTTCATTATCATTAAAATAATTTTCCTTCTATTTCTAGTTTGCCAAGTGTTATATTAGGAATATGTATTAAATTTTAGTAATTTTTTTCACATTTATATAACCAATATATATATTCCTATATATAACCAAGTGTTATATTAGGAATATGTATTAAATTTTAGTAATTTTTTCACATTTTAGTAATTTTTTCACATTTATATAACCAATATATATATTCCTATATATAACCAAGTGTTATAT
>NW_003852532.1:3527371-3545451 GCF_000181295.1 Otolemur garnettii | reverse complement strand
TTCACATTTATATAACCAATATATATATTCCTATATATAACCAAGTGTTATATTAGGAATATGTATTAAATTTTAGTAATTTTTTTCACATTTATCCCTGTTGATAAATACTCATTTTTCTTATTTATTCTCTTTATCTAGTAAATTATTATTGATTGCTTTTGAATACTAATCCTGTTTTGCTTATATTGAATAAACCTGATCTGTTTATGATGTAGTATCCTTTTATGTTATAAAACACTTTATTTATTAATACTTTATTTTGGACTTTTGCTTCTGTGTTTGTGGGATAGATTGGCCTATAATTTCTTTTCTTTTTAGTAATTTCAATGTCAGGCTTTTATGGCTATCCCATAAAGTAAGTTGGTAAATGTTCCCTCTTTTCCTATTTTCTGGATAACTTTGTGTGAGATCGTTGTTGAATTTATAGCTGAAACCATCTGTAGACAGAATTTTTTATGTGAGATAGTTTTTTTTTTTCAGTTTTGGCTGGGGCTGGGCTTGAACCTGCCACCCCCCCTATATGGGGCTGGTGCCCTACTCCTTGAGCCACAGGTGCCGCCCAGTGAGATAGTTTTTAATAACATTAAATTCTTTCAGAGATTTATAAATTATTTTTCATTTTTTCTTCTATCTTTTAAAAATTTTATTTAAATATTAAAATATATTTGTATAAAGTTGTTCATAATATCCCTTTATTATTTTGTAATGTCTCAAAAATATGTAGTCAATAACTGCTTTTAAAAATTCTTATGATGGTAACTTAGGCTTTTTCACTCTTTTTTTGTTGATCAGTCTTGCTAGATCGATTATATTGGTCTTTTCAAACAACCATTTTGTGGCTTGTTGGTTTTCTATTCTATATTCATTATTTTCATTGTCTTTATTATTGGTCTACTTTACTTAATTGTTGTATTTGTTTACTTTATTTTTAAGTTTAATTTGCTCTTCTTTTTTCTAGATTCTTGATTGAGTGCTTAGCATCTGACTTTTGGACACTTTTTCTTTTTCATTTTTCAGCTATATTGAGATATAATTGACAAATAAAAATTACATATATGTTCGAGGTGTATAACATGATGTTCTGATATATGTGTATATATGTTCATATTGTAACTGCAACAGTAAGCAAATTAACATATCCATCACTTTACATGTGTGGTGAGAATAATTAAGATCTATTTTTTTTTAGAAAATTTCAAGTATACAAAGATACAGTATACTAACTACAATCACCATACTGGACATAGGTGTTGAGAACATACTCATCTTATAACTCTAGCTTTATACACTTTGATCAACATTTCATTTCCCATATCTTCTGACACCTAGTAACCATTCTCTCTGTGAGTTTCTACAGAAGATGTTTAGATTATAGTATATGTAGTAGAACCTCTGTAAGTTGACCACCCAAAGGACTGTAGCAAACTTGTTAACATATGAGGGTGGTCAATATAAGCAACTCTATTGTGTATATGTGTTTCATATCCAGTCTATGAAAATTAGGTCAACTTAAGGAGGTGGTCTGTGTAGGGAGGGTGGTCAACTATAGGCATTCTACTATATATGAAAGTGAGATCATCAGTATTTGTTTGCTTGTGTTTGGCTTATTTCACTTAGCTTAATGTCTTCCAAGTTTAACCATGTGGTTGCAAATGGCAAAATTCCTTCTTTCTTAAAGGATGAATATTATTCCCTTATATATGTATATATGATATGTATACCCATATATATCATATTTTCTTCATTCATTTATCCATTGATGGCTACTTAAGTTGATTCTATATCTTGGCTATTGTAAATGATGCTACAATGAACACCAAAGTACAAATATCTTCTGGATATATTGATTTTATTTCTTTTGGCTATATAGCCAGAAATGAGATCACTGTATGATATAATAGTTCTCTTTTAATTTTTTGAAGAACCTCCATATTGTTTTTCATAATGGCTGTGACAATTTATGTTCACACCAATAATGTGTAAGAACTCCTTTTTCTATGCATTCTTGGCAAATTCTTATCTTTTTACTTTTTAATAATGGCCATTCTAACAGGTGTGAGGTGATATCTCATGGTTTTGATTTGCATTACCCTGATGATTAGTGATGTTGAGCACCTGTTCATGTATCTGTTGGCCATTTATATGTCTTCTTTGGAAGAATGTCTATTCAGGTAATTTGCCAATACTTTAATAGGATTATTATTTTTTTTATTGAGTTGTATGTATTTCTTATGTGGTTCAGAGATTAATTCTTATCAGACTGTAGTTTACAAATATTTTCTTCTGTTCCATAGGTTGCTTTTTTATTTTGCTGATTATCTCTTTTTGTGCAGATATTTTAAAGTTTTATGTAGTTCCACTTGTTTATTTTTGCTTTTGTTGCCTGTGCTTATGGTGTCATATGAGAAAAGTTATTGCCGAACCCAATGTCGTGAAGCTTTTCCTCTGTTTTCTTCTAGGAATTTTATGGTTTCAAGTTTATAGTAAGTTTTTAATCATTTTGAGAGTGTATATTTCTGTGTATGTAGTATGTATAAGTTTTGATAAGGTTTCTTTTTTGTCTATTTGTGTCTCATAAATTTTGGTTGAAAACTAGCAGAATAGAGAATAATGTAAAGAATATGTAAATAATAATATGTCTAGATTGGCATACCTTTTCTTCTGATAGGGCCTGGCTTAGTGTGAAAGATTGTATCAGTCTTGATTGAGAATTGAGTTTGTTTGGGATGCTGGCTCATTGCTAGAATTTACCTCAGGGCATGCTAGCTTTTTGTTTCTCCATCGTAAACTCATGTTTAGGGTAAATTTTGGTTACCAAAAGATTTTTAATCAATATTTTTTTTTTTGGCTCGGCGCCTGTGGCTCAAGCGGCTAAGGCGCCAGCCACATACACCTAAGGTGGCGGGTTCGAATCCCCAGCCTGGCCCACCAAACAACAATGATGGCTGCAACCAAAAAATGGCCGGGCATTGTGGCGGGCGCCTGTAGTCCCAGCTACTTGGGAGGCTAAGGCAGGAGACTTGCTTGAGCCCAGGAGTTGGAGGTTGCTGTGAGCATGATGCCATGGCACTCTACCCAGGGGGATAGCTTGAGGCTCCGTCTCAAAAAAAAAGAAAAAAAATATTTTTTTCTACCCTAGTTTTAAGCTCATATTACTTGTTACTTACCTCTTGCTAGCAGTGTGTGTTGGGGCATGGAATGGGTGTTCTATATTGTCGGAGCTCAGGCTAAGTTTTAGGCAGACCCATGCTCCTGGGTGTCTGGTTGAATCTTTCACTGTAATTTTAAGCTTCTGCAACAATCTTATATTTTCCTGCCCATCCTTCACCAGAGAATTTTCCTTTTCCTGTTCCATTCCCTTACCTATAGGGGTCTCCAACCGTTCCCTGGGAACAATGGAGTTTATTGCCGGTATTTCTGGATTCTTTTCTGTGTGGGAGAATGATCAGGTGGAGATTTTGTCTGTTTCACACAGGCAGCTACGTCACTCCCCATGTCTGCACCATGAGAAATGTTTCCTCAAGTTTCCTTTCTTGTCCCCTAATATTCCCTGTGAGCACACAGTCTGTAATGCAGTGCTAATTCCTTGGCGTCTGTAGGTTCCTGCCATTCTATACTGTTTATACTAGCCCACTTTTAGTCTTCAGCAACCCATTAAAAATTCTTCATGCCAGTTTGTATGGTATTTCCCATCTTTTCCCCATGCTCTACTCAAAATAAATCGGTGCATATGATACAGGTTTTCTTGGATACACTTGTATATCTTTAAATTTAGGCTAATTTGTTATCCTTGTGAGCTCAGCTCTCTGATAAATTCAAGAAAAAGTCTAATCATTATTAGATAATTTGGCTTGTTTTTGTTGTTAGGGCTAGAGTGACACTTATTCCAGCTTCATACATCTATCCTAGACAGATGCTAAAAATCCATTTTAATTTTAAAATCATTGACTAACCAAGAAAGAACAAATTTGGAGATTATGATGGAGTACTATTAGGATATTACTCACATTTCAGCAATCTCATGTTAGATAATGATGGCTGACACCAATATAATGAGAGAAGTATTGAAGTCTGAGGAGTTTTATGATATAGGATTATCAAATTCACTTAAGGATAAAATATTTGTGTCTAAATCTTCTCTGATACAGCCACTCTTTTAAACCATACAATTTGTTCCTAAATTTTATTTTCTCATGCTAAATGAACCAGAATATTATTTTTCTTATCTTGTTTTCCAAAGGGTCTCTTACGTCATTTTATTTATGACTATAGGAATGTTTTAAGCTCAGCAATATTTTTCTTGCTTGCCAATTTATAGTTTAGTTACCTAATTCAAGAATATTAGCCAGAAGTATAGAAAATGCTTTTGTAAAGTCATATTAATGAGCATATGAGGGAAGAATAATTACTAAAATGATAACATTTTAGAGATGGAAGGGACCTTAGGGAACTTTTCAAGTAACATTTTCATCTTTAATAAATGAGAAAATTAAAGGGCAAAAAGGTTAAATGACTTATAAAAAATGTTGTATAGGGATTTCTTGCAAAAAGGAGAAGATTGGATTAATGACCTCTGCAGGGAAAAAGCTTTTTGTTTTGTCTTTTAAGACTAATGAGCCTCCTGTAGAGTTTAGACTTTATTCTACCCATTTTACTTTCCTTACTTTTTTTTTTTTTTTAATCAGATCCAGGGGATTGGACTTCAGATTTTCTTTTCTTTCCTTTTTTTCCCCTTTACTTATTTGCATTCTTCTTTTACTTTTCTGGACCTTCTTTATAACTAAGTCCGTCCATTCTCTTTTTTAGTTTTGCTTTTCTTTTTTTTCCCTTCAAAATTGGCAAATCAGACCTTTCCTTATTAAGAATAATCTTTATAAGAAAACAGTTCCCAAAGAACATTTTAAGCTATCAAATATTAAATTATATTAATAAAACGCCTAGAATCCTCCTGAACTGGTATTGGTGGTTTTGGTGAATCTATACAACACTTATTATTAAGTGTTCCACTCTGTTCTTCAACTTCAGCATATTCTCCTATCCCTAGTATGCAAAAAATGCAAAAATATCCAGGAAAGAAAAATATTGTACTTTGGCTGAAGTAATTTGCATTTCTTAGAAATTCTATGATTAGTGATGTTAACTCTTTACCTGATGTATAATCACTTCTTAAAGGACATATCTTCTTGACCACCATATTCATTTTTGATCCAAGAATATATGATTTTTGGACACCTGTTATTCCAGTTATATTATGATGAATCCAGGACTAAAAATCAAGAATTCTTATTGTCATCTCAAGGCTTTATTTTTATGCTATATTGCTTCCACATGAAATAGATCTTGCCATATTTACTAATAGGTAAGACAATCTTTCATTCTGTACTATTTCCATTTGTTTGGGCATACTTCTTATGTCTTTGATAGGTGCACTTCTGCCTGCTCTGCTTTTTTTTTTTTAATGTACATATAAAATGAGAACCTCTAAATGAACTTGAGGCCGTTGATACAAAATGCAAAATATATTTTTTAGATTCTACATATAAGTGAGAATATACAATGTTTGTCTTTTTTTGTCTGATTTTATTTAGCATAATATCCTTTAGTTCCATACATGTTGTAATAAATGACAGAATGTCCTTTTTGAAGGTTGTACATACATATATAGATACATACTATATTTTCTTTATCCATCCATTAATGGATATTTAGGTTGACTTTATCTCTTGGCTATTGTGGATATCTCTTTTACATACCTATTTCAATTCCTTTGGATATATACTAAGAAGTAGGATTGCTGGACTATATATGGTAATTCTATTTTTAGTCTTTTGAGGAATCTCCATACTACTTTCCATAATAATTTCAATAATTACATTCCAGCAGTGTACAGTGGTTCTCTTTTCTCCACATTCTTGCCAATACTTGTTAGGATGCTTTTGTCTTTCTGATAATAGCCATTCTAACCCATGTAGTAATATTTTATTGTGGTTTTAATTTGTATTTTCCTGATGATTAGAGATTTTTATCATATCTCTTCTGCCCATATGTATGAGTCTTCTTTTGAGAATCTGTTCAGGTCCTTTGTCTATTTGTTTTTCTTTTTTCTTCTGAGTAGTTTGAGTTTCTTACAGTTGGTTTAGAAACAGAGTAGAAACGTGGTTACCAGAGACGTAAGGGTAAAGGAGAAGAATGGGGAAAGGAAAGATTTTGATCAAAAGGTATAAAGTTTCAGTAGACTGGAGAAATAAGTTTCAGTGGTCTACTGCACTGCTTGGTGGCAGTAGTTTAACTGTATACTTTAAAATTGCTAAAAGAATAGATTTTTAATGTTCTCACCATAAAAATATACAAGGTTGATAAAGTAATGGATTTGTTAATTAGCTTAATTAAACCTTTCTACAATGTGTCACATTATACCCCATAAATATACACAATTATGTTTCTATTAACATCAGTAAATGTAAGGCTTGGCGCCTGTGGCTCAGGCGGCTAAGGTGCCAGCCACATTACCCGGAGCTGGTGGGTTTGAATCCAGCCTGGCCTGCCAGACAGTAATGACGGCTGCAACCAGAAAATAGCTGGGCGTTGTGGCGGGTGCTTATAGTCCCAGCTACTTGGGAGGCAGAGGCAGGAGAATTGCTTAAGCCCAGGAGTTGGAGGTTGCTGTGATCTGTGATGCCATGGCTCTCTACCCAGGGCGACAGCTTGAAGCACTGTCTCAAAGTAAATAAATAATAAAATAAAATAAAATAAGTAAAAAATAAAAAAATAAAATTTTAAAATGTAAAAGATATTTTATGAAAGATTTTATGCATATTTTATAATTCTGCCATGTCCTTGTCCACATTTTTCTATTCTTTTTTACTTATTTTTAGGCTGAGAGAATGCAGAAATCTCTTTGCATAAAATATATTCACAATTCTCTCCTAGATAAAATGCAAACTTTATGAAAGTGCCAACTTTTGTGAAGTATTGCTTACATAGTAATAAGGAAAAATGAGATTTTTTTGCATTCTACTGTTTCATTTTCCCTTAAAAGACTTTAAAAAACTATTTAACATATGTCTAGAACTTACATAGAGTAGAAATCCTTAACTTTTAAATATCATTATGATTAGTATGGAAAAGATATTTAAAGAAAAGTAAAACATTTCCCTAAGCACTAGAAAACAAAGGAAGCAGCATGTAATTTAATGATACATATCTCTGAGGACTTTATAATTACCTTCTAATATGGCATTTATATTTAGAAAATTAATTTACTCATTTTTATGGTCCCATATCCAATTCTAAAAATATGCTTTTAAGACATCATTGTTTAATTATAAAAGAAGCATTAACAGAGTAGATTTTTAAAATCTAAATTTCACATTTGAGCATTTCCACTAGGGCTTAAGACTTTTCATAAACCTTTGATTTGCTATATACAAAAAATAAATCACATATTAAACATTTGCCAACAATTTCCTAATGTGCATTGTAAATACATGATTACATCTGTTTCTTCATATGAGTCTCATAGTGCACACCAAGGGGGCTTTTCTTTTACTGGTATTCAGTTGATTCAATTAGGCAAGTCCCACTAATGTACTAATTGGAAGACAGACTCTTAGCATTCGCTTGAGATTAGATTGCATTCATGGAATCATAATTATTTTGATGGCTTGCCACAGTGAAATAGACGAACTGTGTACTGGCTAAATTTTTAATGAAGTTAACTTTTCACTGTCATTTTTATGTAAATTCTGTCTTTATCTTATTTATAATGTTGTTTCTCAAAGTGTCCTTTCTTTTTTTTTTTTAGTTGTCACTATTTTTCTAACAAGCTATGTCTCAAATAGTTTAATAATATTTTGTTGTGTATTTATAAGACTGTGAAATGAAAGAAAGACAAAATAATGTAGATCTGAAAACTTAATGCTGGGAGGAAGCAGTAAGAAAAATGATATATTAGAGCCCAATTTTGGCATTAAACATTTTGCTTCATGAATTCTTAATATTTTACATATTAATTATAATTCCTGTTTGTTTGTGTCTTATGTTAGCTCCTCTAAATTTATAGTTCTAAAAAAACACTATTATGACCTCACTGTATTCCAATCATTATGATAACATTGGAGATTCATAGATAACTATTATCTTCCAGAAGAACTTCATTCAAAAAATGGAATGATCTGGAATAATTCCTTTTTTAACATATGTATATATGCACACTCTCTCTATAACTTAATGTTGTAAAGGATTCCCAATGGTTTTTCTTCAATTTGTTTCCTAAAAGTTATTAGGCTCTTATTTTTCGTAGTATAGCCTTTCAAGGGTCTTTAGCTTTTAGAGAAAAAATACATAAAAATATCAATGTAGCTACAATATAAATAAGTATATAATAAGATAATTATATGCAGCTATTTTGGAAAACAGTTTGGCAGTTTTTTCAAAAGTCCAATAGTTAAAAGTTCACCTATCATAGACCCAGATGTTCCACTCCTGGGTATTTTTTTAAAGAAAAATGAAGACGGGCGGCGCCTGTGGCTCAGTGAGTAGGGCGCCAGCCCCATATACTGAGGGTGGCCGGACTGCAACCAAAAAACAACCGGGGGTTGTGGCGGGTGCCTATAGTCCTAGCTACTGGGGAGGTTGAGGTAAGAGAATCGCTTAATCTCAGGAGTTGGAGGTTGCTATGAGCTGTGTGACGCCCCGGCACTCTACCAAGGGCAACAAAGTGAAACTCTGCCTCAAAATAAAATAAAATAAAAAAGAAAAACAAAGACAAATACCCACATGGAAACGTAGGTAAATGTTTATGGCAGTGTTATTAACCAAGCCATTATTTTTAACCCAAACTGGAAATAATGCAAACGTTTAACAGTGAATGATCAAAAGACCATTATATACATAGGATGGAATACTGTTCAGCAGTTAAAATGAATGAAATACAGTGTCTTATTTTTTTTTAATTTTAATTTTATTATTATTAAATGATAGCTGTATACATTAATGCAAACATGGAGTACAGTGTAGTGTTTTCATATACAATTTGAAATACTTTCATCAAACTGGTCAACATAGACTTTGTGTCATTTACTTAGTTATTATGTTAAAACATTCATACTCTAATTCTGGAAAAGTTCACTTGTACCCTTAGACAGACCATATAGGTGATCTTTCCAGTCACCCTCCCACCACCCATCCTCCCTTCTCCCCTCTCCTGCCCCACCCCCTCCCCATATTCTTAGGCTAGAATTAGGTTGTAGCTTTCATTTGAGATCTATAAATTAGTTTCATAATAGGGCTGTGTACATTGGAATATACAGTGTCTTAATCAGGTTAAGAACTTGTAACAAATTTCCATAGACTGAGTGACTTAAATAACTGGCATTTATTTCTCACATTCCAAAGGCTGGAAAGTCCAAGGTCAAGAAGTCTTCCTGCTCTATCATCTTATGGCAGAGAGAGAGATCCTCTCTCTCATATCTTTTCTTTTTTCTTTTTATCTACTCTTATCATTTTTCTTTTTAATTTCAAAATATTAAGGAGGTACAGATATTTTTGGTGACATAAATTGCTTTTGTAATGCTTAAGTCACTGCTATGATGTAATTACCTTCTAATGGCCTCACTTATAAGTACCACCACACTGGGGATTAGCAGTTCAATTTCTGAATTTGTGGGAGACACATTTACCCATAACATATGAATATAGAAAATAACATGAGTGAATTTAAAAATCATAGTGAGTAAAGGAAGCCAGAAAAAAATTTTTATTAAATCAATCATTCCATTTTAACTGTATAAAATGGAAACTAATGTAAAACTCCTAATTATGTTTGGGTTGGCAAAATTATTATTAAAAAAACAAATACATACTTTATTGCTTGACATCCTTACTACTATGCATAACTGTTTTCATTAAAGAGTTATTGATGATTTCCTTCCTTTCATTACTTCATTTCTTATTATTTCATGAAGACAAACAGAAGGCATGAAATAGAGTGTCCATTATTCTGTCATATGTCAGCCATGAGAATGAACCACGTGTTAAACCTGGCTGCGTAGGAATAGAAAAAACTTAGGAATTGATACTATTTGGTGGCTGCTGTGTTGTCCCTGGACTGCCAGCTTTCAGATGTTATGTTATGTGGTACAAATAAATTCCTATTTGATCAGCACTGTAATAAAGCATCTATAGCAGAATTATATCTAAAAATGGTAAAATAAAAAGCTAAGGTGGGAATTAATATACTGGAACATATGTACATATAAATCTAAAGCTACACCTCAAAACTGGGCTAACATGGGAATTCCTTTCTGCTTCTGCACAGTTAGGAATTTACCTATTTGAATGGAAAGTTGCTACTATTCGTGTTGGCCTGAGAACATAGCTGTGGCTGGTTGAGTAAGAAGAGAAATGCTCAAGTTATTTTACCCTGCTACAACTGTCAGAGTTACACTGCCTTCAGTTTATTCTCCCCAGCAGAGAATTCCTCATGCCTTGCTTCCCCTTTTACATAAAAACTCGCTCTTACACTTTCTTGCTCATTGAAAGTATAATTTGATTTTCTCCTATATTTTATATATTAAAAAACACTGCATTATATCATGATTTTTTTGATGCTTAGGAACATCATTACATGATGTAATCACCAATTAATGTGATACCACTTTTTGAATTAGATGAGTGCTGAAAATGCAGACATTATAGTGAAATGCAGGTACTGAGAAGTAAATGCCTTTGTTAACCTTATTGATTAGAAAAAAATCAAAGTAGAAACAATTTTTCATACTTATAGAGAACAAAGAATATTCATAAAATCAGGGGTTGGCCAGGCAGAGTGGTTGGCACCTGTAATTCCAGTATTCTGGGAGGCTGAGGTGGATGGATTGTTTGAGTTCAGGAGTTGGAAACCAGCCTGAGCAAGAACAAGACCCCTTCTCTACTAAAAATAGGAAAAAGTAGCCAGACATTGTGGCCTGTGCCTGTAGTCCTAGCTACTCAGGAGGCTGAAGCCAGAGGATTGCTTGAACCCAAGATTTTGAGGTTGCTGTGTGCTATTATGCCATTGCATTCCATGTAGGGCCATAAAGTGAGACCCATAAAAAAAACCCCAAAAACTCAAGGTTAGGAAGTATAATGTACTGGTTATCAATTTTTTCAGTAATATTTCAGGAAGTATAATGTACTGGTTATCAATTTTTTCAGTAATATTTAAGAATGCTACATTGTGCTATTTGATCACAACTTTTCTGAATTTTCAAGTGGTAGTGTATCTTAATGTTAATTTGTATTGTTCCAGTTTTAATGGCATACATTAAAAATGATTAGTATGAAAACATTATTTAATTTGCCCTTAAATAATCAAATTTTCAGAGGTCTTAGATGATATTTAATTACTTGGCCTAAAGGCCTTTCAGATAATGTTTTGTAACATTTTTCTTGGAAAAAGGAGGAGACAAAGGCAATTATTTTTTATCAAGTTTTGGAAATTATAAACTGGAACTATGGTGCCTATATATTCTTTGTATAGACTATATCTTTTTCTTTATATTTGTAATCATAATTTCTGATGATATATAGTAGCTTCCAATTAGATAGAGGCTGACTCCATAAACTCTGTAGATCACTCAGCTTCTAGCCTTTCAAACTATCCCTGTCATACAATTTATGTGGCTACTCTACCTCTCTTATCTATGGACTTATTCACATTTTTGTTTTAGGGATCTACTTAGAATTTTAGGCTTTCATTTATTTTAGTTGTATTTATTATTTAGAGAATGGAGCTCATCTAGGTGGTATAAATCCTCCTGCTTTATAGTTGTTCCTAATTTTATTCAGTAAGCTTGTATTATTTTTGTTTTGAGGGTATTAAAAAATCTCTCAGACTCCAGGACAAATTACAAAGAAAATAAAGAGAGTAGGAACAAAGAGTTTAGAAAAAATGGCTATGGAGAGACATTTTGGTAGCAAAAGAATGAGAACCAAAGGAAAGGAGAGACCGATACATTTTTGTATTCTTATTAAGTCAGAATTGACCAAATAACAAAGGAATGAGAGAATAAAGACAGAGTGAGAATCAACCAAATCTTTAATTTTTAATATATTATCTTTTACTCCTGCCAAATCCCTTTAGATTAAATGAGTAACTAGACTGATGAATTGGAATCTGTTTTGTTTTGTCTTCCATCTGCCTCTGGTAGAAGGTTAAGATGTCTTAAACCTTGTTTTGTGGCCTAATATGTGATCTATCTTGGAAAATGTTCTATATGCTGATGAAAAGAATGTATATTATGTAGTTGTTGGATAGAATGGTCTGTAAATATCTGTTATGTCCATTTGTTTTAAACTCCAATTTAAGTCAATATTTCTTTGTTGATTTTCTGTCTTGATATTTCTAGTGCTGTGAGTGGGGTGTTGAAGTATTATTGTCTATTTCTTTAGGAATAGTAATACTTGTTTTGTGAATCTGGCTACTCCAATGTCAGATATAGATATATCTATCTATCTATCTATCTATATATATTATATATATATATATATATATTTATTTTTTGAGGCAGAGTCTCAAGCTATTGCCCTGGGTAGAGTGCCATGGCGTCACATCTCACAGCAACCTCAAACTCTTGGCTTAAGCGATTCTCTTGCCTCAGCCTCCCAAGTAGCTAGGACTGCAGGTGCCTGCCACAATGCTGGCTATTTTTTGGATGTAGTTGTCATTGTTGTTTGGTAGGCCCAGGCTGGATTCAAACCCGCCAGCTCCAGTGTATGTGGCTGAGCTACAGGCACGGAGCATGGGTGTACATATTTTAGATAGCTATATCCCCTTGTAGAACTGATCCCTTTTATTATATAATGACTTGCATAGCTAGTCCTACTTCCTTTTGGTTTACATTTTCATGGAATATCTTCTTCCACCCCTTCCTGTTTGGTCTATATAGGTCAGGTGAGCTTATAAGCAGCGTATTTTCAATCATGTTTTTGTTTATTCTTTCTGCCAATCTATGGCTTTTAAATGGAACTTTTAATCCATTTATGTTCAAGTTCAATACTAATATGTGAGGTTTTGTGTCTGTTATATTAATTGTTTTCTAACAATTTGTTTCTTTGTTTCTTTTTTTCTCTTTTTGTCTTTGTGGTTTGGTGAAATTGCCATGTTGCCTTTTGATTCCTTCTCTTCTTCCTTTGCTTGTTTTATAAGACCCAGGGATTTTATATTTTCTTGTCTTTTCTTGAGGGTGAATATAGCCTTTTCCTTTCCATATTTAAGACCCCTGTTAGCATTTCCTAAAGGGCTGGTTTAGTGGCAATGAATTCTTTCCACATGTGATTGTCTGAGAAAGATTTTATTTCTCCTTCATTTTGAAGCTTATTTTTGGCAGGGTTTCAGATTCTTGGCTGAAAGTTGTGCTTTTCAATACTTAGAAAATGCCATCTAACTCTTTTTCTGGCCTATAACGTTTCTGTCAAGATGTCAGCTATCTGAGGGGTTTCTTTATAGATGACTAGACACTTTTCTCTTGCTAATTTTAAAATTCTTTCTTTCACTCTGACTTTAGACATTCTGAATATAATATGCTTGTGTGAAGCCCCTTTGTGCAATGTATTTGCCTAGGGATCGCAAGACCTTCTATATCTGGATGTCTAATTCTCTTGCTAGACTTGGGAGGTTTTCATTCATTATTTCATCAAATAGTTTTTCTAGACCTTTTGAATTCTCTTCACCCTTAGAAATACATATAATTCATAAATTCAGACACTTTGTGTGGTCTCAAAGGTTTCAATGGCTTTGTTATTTCTTTTTTATTCATTTTCCTTATTTTTGTCAGACACAGTTATTTCAAAATACCCTTCTTCAAGTTATGAGATTCTTTCTTCTGCTTGGTATAGTCTATTCTTCAAGATTTTGAATGTATTTTGTATTTCCTTGGACGAATTTTTCAGCTCCAAAATTCTTTTTGGTTGTTGTTTTTTAAAAAAGTATGTATTTACTTATCAATTTTTTATTCATATCCAAAATTTATTTTCTGAGTTCTTTATAATGGCTTTCAGATTTCTTTTGACCTGTGACCTTCTTTAAAATCAATATTTTAAATTTTTTATCTGACATTCTGAGGAATTCTTTTTGAATGGGATCCATTTTTGGACAATTGCCAATTGCTGTGGTCCTTTGCAGTGTCATGTTCTCTTCTGTTTTCTGTGTCCTTCTGTTGACATCAAGTATCTTCTCTAATCATAGTGGAATGAAGCTAGAAATAAATATGAAAGGCAACTTCAGAAACTATACAAATTCACAGAAATAAAATGTTGCACTCCTAAATGAATCAGTGAAGAAATTAAGATAGAATTTAAAATTTGTGTGAAATAAATGAAAATAAAAACACAACATTTGATATTGTTTACTGGCCCAGTCCTTTTGTATTGCTGTAGAAGAATGTCTAAGGCTGGGTAATTTATAAAGAGAAGAGATTGATTTGGTTCATGGATTTGCAGGCTCTCCAAAAACCAGTGCTGGTATCAGATTAGCTTCTGCTGAGTGCTTTGTGCTGCTTCCACTCAAGGCAGAAGACACAGGAGAGCTGGTGTGCAGAGATCACATGGTGAGAGTAGAAGCAAGAGGAAGGAGATTCAAGGCCCTTTTTCAACAACCAGTTGTCAAGGGGACTAAGAGAATACACTCATTCCCATGAAAAGCCTTTCATCAGGATTCTGCTCTCCGGTGACCCAGACACCTCTTATTAGGCTTCACCTATAACATTAGGGATCACATTTCAACATGAGACTTGGCAGGGCCAAGGAAACCATATCTAAACCATAGCAGGTACCTTTATAAAGTATGAGTGAAAAGTTACAAGTAGATATAGATATGTAAGTTGATTACTTTTCCCATAAAAAGTTTTATGGGAATTAAATATTTAAATTCTAAAACAAAGGACAATTTGGTTTGAAACAATAACCCTTGATCCCAATGCAGTTTTTGAACAAAGAATGAAACAAAGAGCTAAAAGGCAATATATCAGGTAAATGTGACTTCAAAAAGTAAAACACATTCTATAGCAAAACTAAAATAAAGGCTTGATACCCTACCTGAATGTACCTGGACAGCCTGCGTGCCAACCAGGATGCAGACCAAGCCTTAAAAATCTGATCCCTTAAGCACTTGAGGCTGCTCTCAGAAACCCCTCTTTGGGACACCGAAGCAGTTGCTGACCAGCTCTTCAATAAAGGGACTCTGCTGTGCATTAGGCTTATTTGGCAGTGTGGTATTTGTGGAACTCCTGGGCACAACACAAGATAAACGACTGCCTTAGTTACCACACATTTTGCAGTTGAAGAATTGTGCTAGTCAAATGCCTGTTTTTTTTTGTTGTTGTTGTTGTTTGTTTGTTTTGTTTTGTTTTTTTACTCACCGCCATCCTACTGAGGAAAAGCCCTGTTTTATTAATCAAAGATGATGTCAGAACTCTGGGAGACCGAGGTGGGTGGATAACCTGAGCCTTGGAGTTGGAGACCAGCCTGAGCAACAGTGAGACCCAGTCTCTAAAAAATAGCCAGGTGTTATTGCGAGTGCCTGTGGTTGCAGCTATTTGGGAGGCTGAGGCAAGAGGTTGCTTGAGCCTAAGAATATGAGGTTGCTGTGAGTTGTGATGCCACAGAACTAGGGCAACAAAGTGAGACTCTGTCTTAAAAAACAAACAACAAACAAAAACAAAACGAAACTAAAATAAAAAATACTCCAAAACATTTTGCAGAAAATAAAACTCTGAAAATTTCCAAACCATAAAACAGTGCTATAAATAAAGCCAAAGGACAGATTATAGACTAGAAATAATATTTTAAGTATGTATGGAAGGCAAAAGTTATTTTATTAAAATATAAGAAACATTTATAAAACAAAGAAGAAAAAAGTGAATGAACCCCACATTAGTTTGAAACCAAAATAGCCAAAAAATTGTAAGAGACTGTTATGAACAGTTATATACCCAAACATAGAAGAACCTAAAAGAAATGAATACATTTCTAGAAATATGCAACATGTAAACACACTGAATTATGAAGAAATAGAAAATCTGAGCAGACTGGTGAGTAGTAGATTAAATTAGTAATAAATAGTCTTCTTAACAATGGAAAAGCCCAGAATCTGATAGCTTCAGGTTCTGAATCCTAATAACTATTTAAAGAAGAGTTAACAATAATTCTTCCCCATCTTGTCCAAAAAATTGAAGAGGATAGAGTACTTCTAAATCCATTTTACAAGGCCAGGATTACCCTGATACCAAAGGATGCTACAAGAAGATTGCAGCCTAATA
The DNA here is from genome assembly GCF_000181295.1 of Otolemur garnettii. NCBI lineage: Eukaryota > Metazoa > Chordata > Mammalia > Primates > Galagidae > Otolemur > Otolemur garnettii. The sequence goes on along the minus strand of NW_003852532.1, from coordinate 3,529,150 downwards.
TTTCTTATAAATATTGATGGATAAATCCTCAGCAGAATACTTTCAAACTGAATTCTAGTGCATATGTTAAAGAATCATACATCATACATCATGATTAAGTAGTATTTATTTCTGGAATGCAAAGATGATTCAACAAATGCAAATAAAAAATGTGATGTACTACATTAACAGAAGGAAGGACAAAAATCATATAATCATTTCTAAGCATTTGATAAGTTCAGCATCCTTTCATGATAAAAACAACAAATTAAATATACAAGGAATGTATTTCAACGTAATAAAGGGCATATGTAACAAACTCACAGGTAACATTAAGCCCATTGAAAAATCTGAAAGCTTTTACTCCATAACCAGCATGCTCCTGCTGCTTCTAAAACATAGTCCTGAAAGTTCTAGCCAGAGCAATAAAAAGAAAAGATGTAATAAAAAGTCAGAAAAGAACAAACAAAATTGTGCCTTTGCATATGATATAAATATATATATAGAAAACCTTGAAGACTCCACAAAAACTATTAAAACTAATAAGCTTGATAATGTTTGGGGGTATAAGAACACCATAAAAATCAATTGTGCTTTATACATTAAAAACAATCTATCTAAAAAAGAAATTATGAAAATATAATCCCTTTCATTTTACTTTTTAATTTTTTAAAATTATTTTTTATTAAATAATAATAATTAAAAAATAAAAACTTTGTACATTGATGCATTTATGAGGTTCAGGGTACTGCTTCAATATATGTGAAATGCTTGCAGTGAACTAAGTAACATAACCATCACAATTATACTCATTACTTAATAGTTTTGAAATGTACCATTGCTTCATGTACATTAGGTGAGGTCCCCCAAAATACTCTTCCTCCTTCCATACCCCCCTCCTATTCCCTTCTACTTTCTGGACTATAGTTATGTTTTGCCATTCATATGAGTGTGTGGGAAGTTATATACTGATTCCACAGTAGTACTGAGTACATTGGATACTTTTTTCCATTCTTGAGATACATTACTAAGAATATGTTCCAGCTCCATCCAGGTAAACATAAAAGATGTGAAGTCTCTATCTTTTTTATGGCTGCATAGTATTTCATGGTGTACATGTACCACAGTTTATTAATCCATTCATGGGTCAATGGGCACTTGGGCTGCTTCCATGTCTTAGCTATTATGAATTGGACTGCAATACACATTCTGGTGCAAATGTCTTTGTTGTAAAATAATTTTTGATCATCTGGGTATATACCTAGGAGAGGTATTACAGGATCAAATGGTAGGTCTACTTTTAGTTCCCTGAGTGTTCTCCAAACTTCTTTCCAAAAAGGTCGTATTAGCTTGCATTCCTACCAGCAGTGTAGAAGCATTCTGTTCTCTCTGCATCCATACCCACATCTATACTTTTGGGATTTTGTGATGTGGGCTAATCTTACTGGAGTTAGATGATATCTCAAAGTGGTTTTGATTTGCATTTCTCTGATTAAGGATGGTGAACATTTTTTCATGTGTTTGTAGGGCATGTGCCTGTCTTCATCAGAGAAGTTTCTGTTCAAGTCTCTTATCCACATAGAAATGGTGTTATTTATTCTTTTCTTATTGATTAGTTTGAGTTCTCTATAGATTCTAGTTATCAGACCTTTGCTGGAAGGATAACCTACAAAAATCTTCTCCCATTCTGAAGGTTGTCTGCTTGCTTTACTTACTGTGCTCTTGGCTGTACAAAAGCTTTTTAGTTTGATCAGATCCCAGTAACATATTTTTGGTGTTGCTTCAATTGCCTGGGGGAGG
>NW_003852532.1:3517493-3524241 GCF_000181295.1 Otolemur garnettii | reverse complement strand
CTGCTTGTAGAATTTTCTCCTTCGTCTTAACTTTGGCAAAGTTAATCACAGTGTGTCTAGGAGGTGCTTTATTTAAATTGAGTCTTGTTGGGTTTCTGAAACTGTCTGTTATCTGAAGTCCTTATCTCTTGCAATGCTTGGGAAATTCTCGTCCAAAATCTCTTGGAGTAGAGCATCTGTACCTTTAGGAAGTTAGGAATAAATTTAACCAATGAGATGAAAGATCTGTATACTGAAAACAATTAGACATTGATGAAGAAATTGAAAAAGACATAATGGAAAGACATTTCATGTTCATAGATGGAAAGAATTAATATTGTTAAAGTGTCCATATTCCAAAAATTAACTATAGATTCAATACTATCCCTATTAAAGTTCCAATGACATTTTCCATAGAATGAGAAAAAGTAATCATACAATTGGCCTGCCAAAAAGTCCTGGAAATAGGAAAGCAATTTTGATCAAGAAAAACAAAGCTGGAGGCCTCACAGTCTGTTTTTAAATTATATTACACAATCATAGTAATCAACATTATGGTACTTGCACACAAATAGACAGACAAATGGAAAGAGTATAGAGTCCAGAAAGAAAGCAATGCATTACAACCAACTAATCTTCAACAAAGATATATAATTGTGTCAGTAATATACAATTAGGAAAGGATAATGTCTTTAATAAAAGTTGTTGGTAAAACTGGATATACACATGCAAAAGAGTGACATTGGATCCTTATATCATACACAAAAATCAATTCAAATGAATTAAAAATTTAAATGTAAGACTCGAAATTAGTCTTACATAAAACTTCTAGAAGAAATCCTAGGGAAAAAGTTCCATGACATTAGTTTTGGTGATGTTTGTTGTATATGACACCCCAAATATAGGCAACAAAAGCAAAAATACACAGTGGGACTTCAAACTAAAAAGTTTATGTACCACAAAGGACATGATCAACAAAATGAAGGCAGCATATGGAATGGGAGAAAATATTTGTAGATCTGGTAAATTGATAATACTGAAAATATTTCAAAATCATACAAATCTATAAGAAAACTCCCAAATAACTTCATTAAAAATGGGCAAATGGCCCCCAAAGACATTTTACCTATGAGGACACACAATGGCCAACAAGTATATTAGGTGTGCTACATCACTAATTGTCAGGCAAATACCACAATGAAATATTATCTCACACTGGTTAGGAAGGTTGGTATTAAAAGGATAAGAGATTACCAGTGTTGGTGAAGATATTGAGAATAAGAAATCCTTATGAATTGTTGACTGAAATATAAATTGGTATAGCTATTATGGAAAACAGTATGAATTTTTCTCAAAATACTAAAAATAGAACTACCATATGATGTTTCAATCCCACTTTGAGGTATATAGCCAAAGAAAATAAAATCACCACCTAGAAGAGATATGTGCATTCCTGTGTTCAGTGCAGTGTCATCTATAATAGCTAAGATATGTAAACAATCTACATATCTGTTAAAAGATGAATGGATAAAGAAAATGTGGAGTATGTTTATATGCATATTTAAAAACATATACACACTGGAATATTATTCAGTCTTAACAAGAAAGGTAATTCTGTCATTTGTGACAACATGAATGAACCTGAAGGACATTATACTGAGTGAAATAAGACAGAAACAAATACCGCATGATCTCACTTATACATAGAATCTGAAAATTGAACTCATAGAAACAGAGAGAATGGGTGCCAGGGCTAGGGAAAGCAAGAAATGGGGAGATGTTGGTGAAAAAGTCCAAACTTGCACTTATAAGATAAATAAAGTTTGGTGACCCTAATGTACTCATAGTGACTATGGTTAATAATAATATATTTTTGAAATTTGCTAAAAGAATTGATCTTAAGTGTTTGCACCACATATACAATATAGGAAATATGAGAAGTGATGGATATGTTAATTAGCGTGCTTATAGTACTCATTTCACAATGTTTATATTGTGAAATATATATATATTTACATTGTATATATGTTTATATATATATACATATATATATACACACACAATGTATATATTACTCAATATTGTTGAGTGGGACTATGAAGGATGGTGTGAGGTGGACTTCCTTTTCTCTTACTTTATATTTCAAATTTTTAGAATAAGAATATTATTTATAATGCAGGACTGTAGTGGTGGGAAAGAAAAACAGAATGATATATGACTGTACCAAAGATGATCTATACAGGAACAGCAGCTGGTAATATGTGTGATATATGTGTAGATCTTAGGTCTCTGATCAAATAGTAGAGGATGTCATCTCTTCTCTCATTTTTATGCTAATTGATATCATCCTTTTCAGGAAAAGAAAGTATTTCATACCAATTTTTTTTGCTATTAGGATGATATATCTGAAGTTATCAGATATTCCTCTTGTTTGCCTTTGTTTCAATATGCTTTTATTTTATTGTGTTTTCTACATTTTTAAATATTTATCATGAATACCCTGGCAATTTTGGAGAGGCTGCTTGAGAGATATGATTTAGAGGCTTTTTTAAGTCTGAGTCATGACCTTTTCTTTCTTTCTTTCATGCTTGTCTTATTTTTCATATTTTTATTTGGCTTTCTCTTTTATTGTATGACAATTAATATGGACTATAAATTTTAGAGATTAGAAATTTAGTTTTCTTGAGGAAGTTTTTATATTTGTGGTATTAATAGTATTTGTGTTCAGTAAAGCCAGAATTTGGGATTAGAAAATTTACATTTTATTTAGTATGTCAAATTAGAGATTTCTGATAATTATAGCAAAGACATTTTAAAATTATTTAATAAATACCAAAAAGAATGTACTCACTTTAGAAAATGCCTGTTAAAATGTTAAAATGTTTTTATTTTAGTATGACATTTATTTAATAATATTAATAACTGGTATAGGCTTTAAACTGATTTTTTTTATGTTTAATAAAAATTGTTGTTTAATTACATTTGACCCTTAGTCAAACCTATCTTTGTACATTTTGTCATTTGAAACAGATACACTGATATTTATTTAAACTGCATACTCTAAGGTGAAAATTTTTTAATAATATAAAATATATTTCTTTCAAGTAGTATTTGTAGTTACCTGGAAATAATCCAAGTACTACTCAATATCTGAGCTATTAAGAATTTTCTATTTATAATGAGGTAAAATAATAATTGAAATTTAAGTATTATCACCTATGTGCCTGACAATCTTGTGTTATACATATCTAATCTTTACAACCGAAGGAGGGAAGACAATTATTATTACCATTATACTCATTTTATAGATGAGGAATTTGAGATTTATAATTTGCTTCTGGTTGTATAGCCCACAGAGAAGGTGAATCAGGCTTGAACCCTGGCTGCACAGCTTCAGAGCTCATAATCTTTACTACTGGTAGACTCTAACTCCAGACTGTAATTTTTTTTGTTATGCTTATAAATCAATCTAAGATTGATAAGCATTTAATAACAGCATCAGTTATGTGGCATTTTGTTTATACTATGACATAGGCGAAACAGTGTACCAAAATTTTTAGGAGAAGTAAGGATATTCAGCTTTCTAGTTTAGGTAATTATTTTCTTTGTCTTTATAAAGTTAAAAAATATTTTAATGTTTTTAGATGGCTATAGTCTTAAATATGTGGAAAAGATTGCCTAAGGGTAATAGAATCCTTAGAGACTTTTCATGTAATGTCTTATTCTGCTTAATTGTGTTTCTTCATTTAATCAACAAACATTTAGTGTTACTGAGAAATGTGCTATTAAATTTGACACCAGATATATCTAACTTGCATGATTCTTTACTGTTATATAAGAACTATAAATCTGGAAGAAGATGGTGTACTTAAAATACATTTCATTCATTAGAAAAGGTATTTGTAGGAACATCTGGGGATAATTAGGATCCCTATATTTTGGATGTACAATTTGCCTTTTGCTACTGACTTCTCTATGTGTTATAAAATGGAAAACATAGTTATTCTGGGGATATGGTTAACATTATTAGAGCTTCCTACCTTTTTCTATATCTAGAAAATTTTCTTTTCCTATCTTCTTTGGCTTAATCACCTAGCTTTTGCTCTTTTCTCTATATTGTCTTCATAGTGTATTTCTCTGTATTATCACCTTAACTCTTCTCTGTCCAGATATCAACCATAAATGTTTTTGAAGTAGACAATGGGATGCCAGTATATTTATAACTTATAAGAAACAAGAATGGATCATTCTGCCCACTCTTACCCTTGCTATAGTGGAGACAGCTTCTAAATATGAATAGATCTATAGCTCATCTCACTGGCAATCTCATAGGAAGAAGAATATAGAGAAATCCCTCCTTCACAAAGACCTTCAACATAAATCTTGGTAGGAGAGGGATAAATGAGTGGGTGAGGTTCCCGAAGATGTCTTAAGATTAACAATAAGGTTGCGAATATAACTCAGCAATTCTGACTTCAAGTTCTGTGATATTCCATTAGCACTGCTTTGAAACAATCCCTATTTTTATAGAAGGTTTGGTTCTTTCCATACTGAAAATAAACAGATAACAGTATTCACTTGATTTTAAAAAATATGACCTTAACAAATTGATTGGAATCTTACTCATAGACATATCTCTAGGGTTAATAAATAATTTTCCCAACTCTGCCATTGTAATTCACACATCCTTCACAACTCACATTCAAACTTTACTTCTAAGTACATCACAATGATTTTTAGTAACTTATCCAAATCTGTACAACTGGTGCTGGGAGTCATTGTGTCCTTTTAAAGAATTGCTTTCTTCCTTTTGCACTCAACATTACAGAAGTTAACTTTAGGGTTAAAAGTAAAATTCTGAAAAAAAGTAATTCATGTCAATTAGGGCTACAATAATTGGTGATAATCTTTGCTTTTTGTGTCTCTGTGTAGCATTAGCATTTGCAGGAAGAGAAAGGTTATATGGGCCATTTCTCTTCACGTGTTTTACTTTAATTTGCTGATATAGGTTTTTTTTTCCTGTAAAGCCAATGTCAAAGGAGATTATGAAAAATCAAGCATTAACAGTAAAAGTCTGCTTTTTTGATAGCCCAGAGAAGAAAATGCATCTCCCATCAAATATTAATCAAACTTAACTACCTGGAGATAACATTATAATAATTTTGTGAAAGTTAAATTTTGATAATTGTGGGAATGGACATATTTATACTTCTACATCATTACTGAGATTATAAATTATATCTATCTTTATTAGAAATAAAACATCTTTCGGGAAAGCAATATTTGAAAAATATTTAGACAGCATACATTTAATATGAAACAGTTTATATGTGAGGCAGATATAAGCACTGCATGGGTTGAAAATACAGTAGAACCTCCAGAGTTGAGATCCTCTTCCCTACTTTGTTGACTACCTCCCTTCATTGACCACCTTCCTACATAGACCACCCCCTTAAGTGACCTAATAATTATAGACCAGACATGCACCACATGTTTGCTTTGGTACAGTAGGCCTAGTTTCTTATGTTGACCACCTCCATGTTTTCCAATTTGTTACAGACCCTTGGGTGGTCAAATTACAGAGTTTCTACTGAACTTGAAAGGAATAGTTTCATCCCAACTGTTATGGAGAAACTCTGCAATAAAGCTAAACATAGGAGGAAAGGCTTTGAGGTAGAAAGAGACACTGAAAGATTCATTTTCTCATTTATTAACTCATATATTCACTCACTGATGTCAAAATACTCATTGACTACATACTCTGTGCAAAGACACATTATATGACTGGAAATAAAATGATGTGGAAAATAGAGGCTTTTTGAATGCTCAAGGAGCTTTCCTTTTCTGCAGGGATGGTTGATATTAAACAAACAAAGATTTGTGAATGTAATAACTACCACAAAATTAAGAGCTGTGAATTCTGAAGAGTTTATCAGAACTGAAAGAGCTAAGGAATTCAGGAAATATTGCAATCCAAAAGATGAGGAACAATTGGAGAATAAAGTCATTAAACCATGGATCAAAAGCTTTAGTATAGTATCCTTGATAGTACCTGAAATGAGTAAACTTTTTATAGTCCCAAAGTCCTCAATGGCAGAGAGCAATTAAGACTGAGATTATTCATTTCCTACCTAATATTCATTTTTTTTATTCTTTGTCAATAGGACCTAATTTTATTTAGAAGAACAATGTACCCAGATAAAGCAACTACTTTTTTTAAGGTTCTTGTAGCTAGCTGTAGGGTTAGCTACAAGTTTTCATCAATGTATAGAAAGCACAAGTTACTAGATTGAGCTTCTAGAAAAGTTCCTCAGAGAAGGATGTTATATATGTTAAACATTTTTTGCCTTTTACCCTTTCCTTTCTTCAATTTTGAAATGAAAATCTTATGACAGGAGTTACAGTTAGTATCCTACGAATATGAGGAATGGGCACAAAAATAGAGAGGTAATGTAGGGAACAGAATAGAGAACCAAGAGATGAACTCAGCTACTTATAGTCATTTGATTTTTGATAAGCCTATCAAAAATATAAATTAGGGGAAAGATTCCTTGTTTAACAAATGGTGTTGGGTGAATTGGCTGGCGATTTGTAGAAGACTGATCCACACTTTTCTAACAAAAATTGACTCTCGCTAGTTAAAGGACATAAACTTAAGACATGAAACTATAAAAGTTCTTGGAGAGAGTGCAGGGGAAACACTTGAAAAAATTGGAGAATACTTTATGAGGAGGACCCCCCCGCCCCAGGCAATTGAAACAACATCAAA
>NW_003852532.1:3503214-3516610 GCF_000181295.1 Otolemur garnettii | reverse complement strand
AGGAGGTTTAATGATGGGACCACACCTATGGAGCATATTGCAAGGGTACAAGTCAAATCTATCAAGTATAGAACACAAATGTCTTAACACTGTGATTAAGTAAATGAGGTGAAAGCTCTGTTAATTAGTAGGATGCAAGCACTGCAATTTGTACAAATAATCAATACATTGAACCCCACAAAGGCATAAATCTATTCATGATCTATATATATATCACTTAATAAAAAAATAAAAAATTAAAAAAAGAGTTACTCCATTAAAACCATTATTTAAAAAAAAAAGAATATGAAGAATGAGGGTCAAAATCTAAATGTAGTATTTTAGAAAGCATGAAAAGGCCTGGTGATATTATTGATCCCCTGAATTCCCCAAATTCCTATTGCAAGCTTTCATTAATTTGAGAGAATAGAAAAATTAATCTGAAAATTTTCGGGGTAGACAGAATCTTATCTTTCTCGTGAAACAGCTTTATTGCCTTTCTTCCTTTTTATTGCCCCCCCCAATACATGTTCAAAAATATGTGGTACATTTGTTTAATGTACTATTTATGTCTGTGTCTTTAGGGAAAACATAAGTAATAAACTAATATAGAAGTGAGGATATTTCTAGCTTGAGTGGTCAAGAGTTCTTTATGAAAGAAGTTCTATTTGAATTGAGCTGTATAATTGTAAATTTGCCTTTAAATCCAAAAAGACTTTGAGAGCCAAGGAGAGTTTTGTGAATTTTTCTCATAGGCCCTAGAACCAATGAGGGTGTCCAGAAGTCATGTTTTACTACAATAACTTATCGGATACTAGCATGTAAATTGTTTGGGACTAGAAGACTTAAAAATACATTTATTGCAATTATCGAGTAATAAGTATTCTAGAGCCCATGCCAGGATCCTTTTGGTAGTAAAGAAAAGAAAGATAATAAGGTGAGAAAAATAAAGGTACAATACGTGTTTAACCTTGGTGAATTTTAGATATAAAGAAGAAAAGTGAAGAAAAGTAAATATCAGCTTTTATTTTTCAAGCCTGGCTAATTAAAGAATTATTGTAGGTGAGAAAGAATAGTTGAGGGTAAGTGACAATAGTAAATTAAGACTATCTAATGATAATAAAGTAGCAAATAAGTGAAAATTTGTGATTCAAATATGGTTATATAATGTTATGGTGGAGAAATTAGGTGAAGTCAATTTTTACTGCTTACATGATTTTGTCTCTTAGTGCTTTATGGAATCTTGACATATCATGATATAGCTAATAATTCTAGTTCCTTTTATAAACCAGCATCAGACAAGATCTTTTCCAGTGTTCTAGGAAAGGGTAAAATTTAAAATCAATATTTTCTATTTTGTGCCTATCATTTATAATTAACATTATAATTTCCTATCTTTATTAAATTTTTTTCTTTAGAAAATAACACATTATTTTCCAAGTCATATATTTCAAGAAACATATATTTACATAATTAATATTAGAAATGCTGAAAATCGCAAGGGCAACATATTTGTAACTATAATTTGCAATATGCAAAATAAAGAAAATCGAATTATTATCTCTAATGCCTTTCTTCTTTATAAAACCAAAGAGAACTTGGATAAACATATTGGGAAATTGTTTTAACAAAGTTTTCTGCATATTAAGGTATACCTGGTTTTATTTATAGCCTATAAAGTTTTTCACCATATATATTTGATGAAAGATTTTGATTGAAACTTGATTAAAATCTTAAATCATTTCACTGATGCAACCAGCTTCCTTATAAAAGAAGTGATGACTTTTATAATTACATATTTGGGAATTTGAAATGATATTTTAGAGTAGAATAATATAATTAGCTGTGAAATAGCAGCTAGAACAAGTTTTATACATGCATATACACACACACACACACACACACATACACAGAAATGGAAGAACTTTTATTGTACAATTTGAAAGAGGAAGTAGTTCTGATTTAATAGCTCAGAATTTCAACTCTACTATGTTGTATGAATTTTTGCCATATATTAATTGCTATTAGAGCCATTGTACGTTCTTATAGGTTCTCCCATCTAGTGAGAGTTTGTCTTCTCAATACAAAACTGAGATTCCATTCTGTGTTTGGGGTCCTGCACCCACTTTCAGGTTGCCTTTTTTTTTCCTTTCAGCATTTTGAATTGAAAGCCTGGGGGCCCCTGCGCTTCTCTACAAATTCTACCATTCAGATGTTTTCCGGTTTAGCTTCCTATCCCATTTAGATTCAAAATATGGCATTTTGAGAAAGAAGCTTGTATTTGTTGGCAGCCATTGCTCTAGTATGACTTTGATTGAAGTCCCATTGATGGCAATGGAGGCTAGAATGTTCCCTGTCCAGGACCCTGCCCTGTGCTGAGAGTGTGAATTTACAGTGTGGGGAGGGGACTTCCTGGTGTTCTATGGCTCAGGTCCTTGCTGCATTCTCTTTTCAGTTCTGCCTGTTCAGGCTCCTCACATCCAGAGATTAGTATACAAATCTCCTCTCTGTTCTCCTGAGTAACATGGAGTCCTGGGGGTACCTACAGGCCTGTCCTCAGGTTCCCAAGGAGAAATCCCTCACTGTGCCAGCATATGGCATAATGCTTAATAAGCATATGGTTCTGAGTTGCTTATTAAATGTTTGAGCAGGTTTTAAGTCCCTCCACCTCAAGGTGTGCCCTATTCTGATGGAGCAGTTCTGCAAGTAGCACCTGGGAGGGCCAGTGAGCAGGGAGCTACCAGTCTGAGTACCATTTAGTCTGCTACAGGGTTTAAAGAAGAAAGATTTGAGCCTGGCTCTCTGCAGAAGCCTTGGTGTAGTGTATACACCAACAGAGGGGAAGAAGCGGCTCCGGACTACCCTGGACCAATCATCTCTCTTGGCAGCCATGAGTAGGGGAGAGACAGGGAGGAAAAGAGTCTTAATGAAGGAAATCAGCACTCTAGTTGTCTCTGCCACTGTCTCTGAAAGTCAGTTTGTCCAGAATGTCCAGGCTCTGGAGTCATGCAGATCTCGTGGGACCCCCTGGCCTCTGTGGCTCCCACAGTTTGGGCTGGAGTTGGGAAATGTTTGTATGGGAATTGGTAGGTAAAAGGAGGTGCCAAATCAAATCACAGGAGTCAAAATGTAACAAACATGAAGAAAAGTTTATTTTGCCCTGGGTGCAAGCCAGCTGAGATCAAAAGGGACGTCAGGAATGTTAGGGAGGGCGGCAGTTCTTTTTATGGCAGCTGAGGGGCAGCTGGTTTACAGACAACTCTTTCTCATCAAGATGCCAAGGACAGCTCATTATTAGGACTCTCTGGGTCCTCTCTCCAGCTTCTCTCCTCAGGGCATCAGAGGCTTGTGATGTAAGCATAGTTCTTATGGGTTTGTAACTGGACTGGTGCAAGGAGGCAACAAGCCTGTGGCATGTCTCCCTTATTTGAGTTGTGTCCGCCTGTAACAGAGTCTTACAGAATAGTCTTTTCAGATCTAAGATGGAGTTAGCTTGGCCCACCTAACAGGAAGGAGCAAGATGAAATCTGAAAGGCTGATGCTCCCTGGGAAGGATAAAGGAACATGGTGGTTGGAGAATCAGTATGGCACCTCCTGTTTTGGCTCAGATCTGTGGCAACAGGAAGTGACCCCAAATGAGCAGGCAACCTGGAACTTTGTTTTCAAGAAGTTCCCAGTTCACTGGCAAAGGCAGATTTTGGGCTTGTGAGGTTGGAAAGGCTGTGCAGCAGCGCAGGAGCCTACAGCCTGCAAAAGATGTGAGGGAGAAAGTAGGAACCTCTGCACCCCAGCTTTCTTTGGGCTTATGCCTCTCGCAGGTTGATTGTTGCCAGCATTTTATTTCTTCTTGTTTTGCTCTGTAACTTCTTCCCATGGAATCTCTGATAGGTGCTGGTCCCTTTCTCTCAGAATTATACCTGCTCTATGAGGTTTTATCTTCTTTTTCATCTAAAACTCTTCCTTTGTAAGACAATCTGGCAACTGATGTTTAGACATCTTTTCTCTCTTTCCCTTTAGGATACAGTTTTTAATGTTCTGTGTTTCTTTGAGTAACTGACTGCCCATTCAAAGGCTAGCATTTACTCCCATGACCTATATTGATTTCCTAGCTAATAAATAAGACCAGGAATATGAAAGTCAAATATTTTTATCTTGTTGTTGGGATCTAGATTATGCTGTATAATGTGGAATTTTTCTAAATAAAGAATGGTATTCACATACTGGTCATGAGTACAAAAAGACATGCTAAATGTTAACTGTATCTGCTCTCTATGTGCCTTCCCTATTTTCTGTGATGATAAGAGATCACCAACAAAGATGTTACAATCTTATGTAAATATACTGTTTTCCCCTAATTTTTTTTTTTTTTTTACCTCATTTAGGGTACTACCTAGTGTGTAAGTATTGTTTAAATAATTGTTAGTAGATAGAATTTCAGATTTGTTTTACTAATCATTAGCCTAGAATGTTTACTTGAAATATTAATCTCTTGGTCAGATAAAATTAGAATTGAAAATGAGTAAGATGAGGTCAGAAACATCAATGAATTAGACAAGCAGGGAATAACGTTTCAGAGAAGTATAACTATACATAGGAAGAGGTAATCACAGACAAGGGTAGTATATATTCAATTGATAGGAGAGCCAGTTTATCTAATGGAAGTTAAAGTAACTTTCCTAGAGGGACCAAGCTATTGTTGAAAAAAATTGATTGATCAATGATGCAGTTTCTTGTCTTTGATTCAAGACATTGTAAAAAAAGAAAAGATTCTTATGGGCCCATAGTCAAACCTACTTATCACACTTAGTCTAGGCACTAGAAGAAGGAAAGGTGGTGACTAGGCAGAGGATAATGGGAGGCAGAAAGAATGATAGCTCCTAATAAGAAAATTAAAATATATAGCAGGCACAATCAATACTGAGTACTCTGGGTGTGTTATGTGTTCACTTTCCTTTCACATAACCGCAGAGACAATTTCAAAACATACACAAGTCCTGATACCAATATTGCTTATCCACAACTTACCCTTACTATATATACTCTTGATGCTACTGGTATATCTTAGATGGCTTACCCATTATGATAACATTTAGTGTTTAATACTCTACTCAAACCAGAAATGTGGCATTTTGTATGAGAATCTCCTACTCTAGTCATATCAGTACTCTTTGTGATTCTTTGAAAGTGGAAGATAACTTTATGAGCATATGCAAAAGAAAGTATATTTTATAAAGTATGGTTCCTAGAGAGATTTCAAAAGCATTTTCTCTCAGTATCCAAATTTGTTTTATTTGAAACTTTAAAATAGTCCTTATTTGCTCAAAAAATGATTCATCAGCCTTTTATTTTTTTGCATTGAAATTAGTATGGAATAGTAAGATTTTATTCCATTTTATAATAATAGTGAGGTTATCTTAACACACTGGAAACAGATACCAAGTTTTTAAACTAATTTAACCTTCACAATAACTTTATGACAGAAATGCTATAATCTTCTTACTTTACATATGATGGAACAGAATCAGAGAGGTTAAGTGATTTTCCTAAGGTCACATAGCTAGTAAGAAGCAGGTATTTGGAACCCAGGAAATTTAGTACTAGAGTCTATACTCTTAGTTACAGTAGTCTTCCTACCTACCAGGAAATCATTAAAACTTAAAAATGTTTGGTCATTATACATCATATATATGAATAGATTTTGAAAGAATATGTTATTTTAAAATAATTTGAAAATGAGTTTTTAAAAGTTTTATTGAAATAATTAGCTAATTGTTTAAGGCATTAAGTATCTAACAAATATAACATTTATGTTTAATTTAGTTTAAAATTATTACTATATTGACAGTTATTAATATCCATGTTGGTTCATATTGATTAAAAATGTTACTTTAATTACAGATCATATAAAGAACCATAATTGATGGAAGGAGAAGCCTTTTAACTTAATTGGAATCTACTAAAAATGAAATAAGCAATCTTATTTTGTAGAATAAGTACACTTACACAGAACAGTATAGCACAAGTAGTTTGCTGCTTATGAAAACAGATTATCATTGCTGTCATTTCTGCATGAAATAAAATTTTTATTAGACTTGAATATGAGAGTTTGATCTATATCATGAAGGGTATTTTTAAAGAATATGGTCCTAAATTTTAGAATTCTATTTATTTTACTTTAATTGTGATTAGTCAACTTACACTTTTATTAGGAGGGCATAAATTTAGAAATCTTCTTTTAAATTTCTATTTTTAATGACTAACAAATATTTTTGTATTTTTCTGTTTGAAAAATTGCTTAATATGAAAATCTATCTTATTGAATATTTTTTATATAAAACATATTTATGCACATTCATTCATATTTTTTCCAGGGTGTTCCACCACCAGGCCGCTACGATGTGCAAAAATCATATGAGATGTCCCAAGTTAAACATAAATACATGCCACCTCGTAGTTTAGTAGCCAAAAGGAAACATACCTCTTTTCTTAGTGCGGCACCTCGATGCCTGGGAAAATTGCCTGATGGGCCAGGTAAGTCTCGATTGTCTTTTTAAAGCTATGGGGGGAAAAGCTAAGGATTCCATATTAAGACAGTTAGTCATTGATAGGTTCTAAAAAACTGTGACTTTAAGCAATATAACATATAATAAAATCAATTTTTTTCTCATTGTTGTTAATAATGAAATGATGTTGAACCAAACAATGTTATTTGAGGACTTGCTGTACATTGGTTTGCTTATATACTTGACGTTTCCAAGAACTTATCCATCATACTTTTTTCCCTTTCTTTTTTATTAAGTCAAATACACATAGATCATGAATACATTTATGCATATGTGCGGTACAATGTGTTGATTTTTTTTTTATACAATCTGACGTGGTTACATCAAACCAATGAACATAGCTTTCGCCTCATTTACTTGAGTATTGTATTAAGACATTCATGTTCTACACTTGACAGGTTTGACTTGTATCTTTGCAATATTAAGTGAGCATTTATCATAATTGTAAACACCCTTTATGTTGACTACGCTTCTTTTAAGTGTGAAGGACAAAACCAAAAAGTAACATTCTCATTTGCTGAAAGATTTTAGATATATTTTTTTCAAATGTAAGATTTGTTAGGGTTTTATATTTCTTAATTTTACCAAAGGCAATTTTACCAGTTTTACTAAAGCTAATAAAGCCACCTAGTGTTTTATCAAGGAAGAAGCCAAAATTCACAAAATGTTAAAATTGTTAAAGGAGAAAAGACACTTTACCTTGATTTGGATTGTAGTGTCCAAACCCTGGGCTATAGACCCTTTCTAGTGTGTGTGGCCTGTTAGGAACTGGCCCGCACAGCAGGAGGTAAGCAGCGGGCCACTCAGGGACATTTCAGCTTTATTTACGGTCATTCCCCATCCTTGGCATCACTGCCTGAACTCATCGTCCTGTCACAAGCAGCAGCAGTAGATTCTCATAGGAGCACAAACCCTACTATAAACTGCACATACAAGGGATGTAGGTTGTGTGCTCCTTGTGAGAATCTAGTATTTGATGATCTGGGTGGAGATGTAATGTGCTTGAATCATCCCTTAAAATTGTCTTCTGTGAAACTGGTTTCTGGTGCCAAATGTTGGGGACCACTGATGTAGAAAATATACATCATGCCAGTTGCATGAAATTATTTTTATTTTTCTCAAGTATCAATAAAGCAGCTTTTATCTGAAAAGGTAAACATTCATTGAGTGTTTAAAATTCTAAAAATAATTTTGATCTTAAAAATTTGGATTAGTTCTACTATTAGAAATGGCATTCTTGGTCTAAAAATGAATGCAATAACTCTTACTGACTGTGAAGGTAAATCAGAAATCAGTTGGTATGCTGTTTTACATAGAGAAACTAGATAGAGAAGAGGAACAGGAATAGTATTCAGAAGCAATTTATAAATGTATTACCACTAAGAAACCAAATCATTGTAATAAATCTTTGTAAGAATATGAAGGAAAAATGAAACAGAATGAAGAAACATTTTTTCAGAGGTTATGATGATACTCTGAGAATGGAACCTGTGTAGCAAATACAAACACTTAGAGAGCCTGAGATCCATAGAGGCTTGCTTTGGTTTTCATTGTCTTTTGAGAATTAGACATACTGACAACTTAAAGACCCATTTTATGTTGAAATTAAACTTTTCTTATTGTTTTTTTCTTCTCTGGAGTTATTAAACTATTGTTAATTTTGTCTAGTTTTAGCTTTGCTATAATTCAAACTGTTTTGGAGTGTCCCTGGCTACAATCAGTACGTGGTCACCTAGGGAAATTAGTTCTTTGAAGTGCCAGTAGCATTACCATCATCAAGCACAATCAATCAAATAACAAATAAATACTTATATCAAGGTCTCTTGAAGTAGATTATGTTGAGCTTCATATTTCCCGATTTTTAAAAAATTTCTCTCATATTTACTTTCCTCTGAATAAAAATCCTTGTAGAGGGAATGAAAAATAAAAGTTTAGGTTAAGCGCCAAGATTGACTTTGTGACATTAATTTCTATTTTCCAAAATTGGGATAATATTCATCACCTACTTGTGTCTCATGAGAATACTAAATAGTTAATAAGACTATGTTTCAAAGTAATTTTCAGAACCTTTGCTCTTTTGAAGTATAAAATCTTACCATAATATGAAATGTGTTTCTTCCTAATGTTAAGCCCCCAACTTAGCTTCCAAAAGAATTTGAGAGGTAAGGGGAATGTCTTCATTATGAAGGCAGTTGTTATTTGGAAGTCAAAAATATAGTAACTGTCAAAGTCACTGTATAATGATTTTGTCCTGTGATTAAATGAATATTTTATCAAATTATTTAATACCAGTAATTCATCAAGTTTACCATTCTGCATCTTAAAGTGGCCCGTACTTCAAAGGAATAATAACAGAAATCCCACATGTCTCTATAATGAACACATTAGAAGAAGCCATATGGATTTCTGAAGCTATTATCATACCATGATGAAATTTGATTTTCTCTGATGTACAGATACTGTAGTGATTATAGAATTGTTCATTATTTTAAATTTAATCTACTATCCTAAGGTATATAGTCCAAAATATAGGTTTTACATAGATTTAATTATGCCTAGGGCCAATTCAATATTGTGCTTATTTTGGTAATTGAAGATTAACTTCTCTTTGTCTTTATTCTATTATATTAATCCAATCAAGGAAAATATATTCAGTGTGACGTTATCAACTCTCTAAATAGATTTCTAATTTTTAATTGATTTTTACTTAACTCAGTTTTTATTGATTAACATGGCAAAGAATTCTTGATTATTTTAAGTATAAATATAACTAATGTGGTTTTCTGTTCTAAAATTAAAATAGCAGATTTCTGTTTTCAGTTTTTAATAGCATCTGACTTTTGGTAGAGACAAATATGTGGATATCTTTGGTTTTTTTTTTTTTTTAAATCATTATGGGGGTGGTGCATGTGGCTCAAGGAGTAGGGCACCAGCCCCATATGCTGAGGGTGGCAGGTTCAAACCCAGCCCCAGCCAAAAAACTGCAAAAAAAAAAAAAAGGAAAAAATCATTATATAATCAAAAGAAATAGTGGTATTAGTTACATTTGTTTGTATCAGTCTTTAGCTTATGAATGATATTCTTTCATATCATATATTCTTATAAATAAGAGAAAATGTTTCTTTATCCAGTTATTTCTCATTTAAATATTGGTAATTTTGTTTTATATTAATACCAATGGAAAACATCTTTTTTGGTTGATGTAAAGTTTTTTATACATCAGTTATAATTTTCCTATAGTATTATGTGTACACATATGTATTATACACATATAATATATGCATGTATACATTGTACATATTGTACACATAAATGAAATTTAAGATTATTTGACTTAATTTGTAGAACATGATATGCATATTTGTTATTTAAGTCATAACATTGCTAAGAATTAAGTACTTTTCTCTATAGAACCTAAAGAAAATATATTTTGTTATATTTCTATATATAAAGTAATTAGAAAATTAAAATAGATTAATGAATATCTTACATTTGTAGGTAAGAGTGTTAAGAACTAAGGTTAATAAATATATGAATAATTTTCTTCTCATGAGAGTCACAAACTTCTAGGACATTCAATTACTCCACTTTTTTTGCATGTATTTATTTCAAATTATTTTAGAACTTCTACTATCAAATCTTAAGTGGTTTTCTTTTAATTATAAATGAAGTCTTTTTCTTTGCATATATTGAAGGAGGATAAAACTCATTTTCATTAGTTTAAACTAAAGAGGGAAATAGTATATATGTAATCAGTATACTATATAACATTAAATGTTGTGTGACCAATAAAAACACATTAGAATCATTTAATGAAGAAATTATTAAATGAGGTGTATCACATTATAAAGCAATCTCCTCTTATTACACCAAATTTTAGTTCGTGGATATGTAAATGATTTTGTGATTGATCTAACCCAGGTAAAGTAAAATTGTTAACTGGGGAAGTACTTAAACATTACTTTATCTCTTATAATGGCCTGTGTTGGGGGTTGGGGTAGGAATGCTCAGCAACTTCAAAAAGAAAATGGGTAAAAATATCATTAAATGTGGAAAACTGAGAGGTCTCATATGTTACATGGAAACATAACTGGTACCAGTTTTTCTCAAAGTCAAGTTAGCAAAATGTTTCAAATATGCATGTTATTTGACCCCAAAATTCTACTTCTTGAATTACCCTAAGAAAATAATTAATGCTATGGCCATAATTTAAACATTAAGGATGTTCAGCAAAGAACAGCAATAATGAAAAGTTTAAAATGTCCTAAATGGAAAGAAAAATGAAGTTTAGTTCATTTTAATACATCAACTGAGTTAAGTCCTATGATAATTGTAGAAATTGTATATATATATTTATTTAAATTTGGGAAGATCTTGTTAACAAGATAAGGTTCATCTATTCAGTCACTTAACAAGTATGTGCTGAAAGTCTCTTATGTATTAAGGACTATTCCAGGGACTTTGATGCAGTCCTGAATAAAATATGAACATTCTTCTTTCACAGAGCTTAATTTCAGGTATAAGTAATATTTAATAAATGAAAGAGATTTATAAATTAAGAGAAAGAAATAAAAAAGAAAAAAATGAAAAGTTAGAAAATAAAGAAAACCAGGTGCTTATACATGTTATGTGGCAAAATAAGATGGAGAAGGAAGATTGGAAGTTTTGAGTAGTTTGTGCATCAATTTCAAGTAATGTTATCATTGAGAAAATAACATAGAAATACCTTGGAGATTTTGGTAGGTTTGGCTCCAGACTACCACAATAAAACTAGTATAGTACTAAAAGGAGTTACATGAGATTTTTGGTTTCCCAATATATATGAAAACTATGTTTACACCATACTGTAGTCTATTAAGTGTGCAATAACATTATGTCTAAAAAAATGTATATACCTTTTGAATTACTAGAAAATGCTAACAATCATCAGAACCTTCAGTGAGTCTCAATCTTTTTTGTGGTAAGAGATTCTTGAGTCAGTGTTAATGACTGCTGAGCGATCAGGGTGGTGGTTGATTGCTGCAGGTTGGGTTGGCTGTAACCATTTTTTAAATAAGACAACAGTGGCTTGGCACCTGTGGCTCTAGCAGTTAGGGTGCCAGCCACATACACTTGAGCTGGCGGGTTCGAATCCAGCCTGGGCCCACCAAACAAAAATGATAACAACAACCAGAAAATAGCTGGGCATTGTGGTGGGTGCCTTTAGTCCCAGCTACTTGGGAGGTTGAGGCAGAGGTTGCTGTGAACTGTGACGCCATGGCAGTCTACCAGGGGGACAGTTTGAGGCTCTGTCTCAAAAAAAAAAAAAAAAAAAAAAGACAACAGTGAAGTTTGCTGTATCACTTGACTCTGGCTTTCACAAAATTTTCTCTATATTTCTCTTAGCATGTGATGCTGTTTGAAAGCATTTTACCCGTAGTGGAATTTTTTTCAATCTTTTCCAACAATGCTGCTGTTTTATCAACTAAGTTTTTGTCAGTTTCTCAATCTTTGTTATCTCAACAAGGTTCACAGTATCTGCTTCAGGAGTAGATGCCATGAAACCACTTTCTTTGCTCATCCAAGAGAAGCAACTCCTTATCTGTTCAAGTTTGATCATGAGATTACAGCAATTCAGTTGTATTTTTAGGCTCCACTTCTAATTCTATTATAATTTTCTTGTTATTTCTATCACATCTGCCATTACTTTTTTGTTGTTGTTGCAGTTTGGTGGGGCTGGGTTTGAACCCGCCACCCTCGGTTTTGGGGCTGGCACCCTACGCACTGAGCCACAGGCGCTGCCCCATCTGCCATTACTTTTTCTACTGAAGTCTTGGAACCTTCAGAGTCATTCATAAGGATTAGAATCAACTTCTTCCAAACTCCTATTTGTGTTGATATTTTGACCTCTTCCCATGAATCATGAATATTCTTAAAGGCATCTAGAATGGTAGATTCTTTCTGGAAGGTTCTTAATTTATTTTGCACAGATCAATCAGATGACTCACTGTCTATGGCAGGTATTTTCTTATAAAATGTATTTCTTAAATGATAAGACTTGAAAGTCAAAATTACTCCTTGATCCATGGCTGCAGAAGGGATGTTGTGTCAGCAGGCATGAAAACAATATTTATTTCCTTGAATTTCTTGTACATATCCATGAGGTTGCTTGGATGACCAGGTTCAAACCATGAAGTAAACAGATGTGCTATAATCCAGGCTTTGTTGTTTCATTTATTGAGCATAGTCAGAATAGATTTAGCATAATTTTTCAGAATGGTACATAGCAATAAGCATTAGAGAATGGTACATACTGTAGCAATAAGTACTGGCTTTAATTTAAAGTCATGAGCTACATTATCTCCTAACAACACAGTCAGACTGTCATTTGACTCTTTGAAGCCAGGCATTGACTTCTCTTCTCTAGCTATGTAAGCCATAGATGACATCTGCTATAGTTTGGGTATTTGGCCCTGTTTAAACCTTATGTTGATCCCCAGTGGTGGAGGTAGGTCTTGGAAGGAGGTGTTTAGATCCTTCATGGATGGTTTGATACCATCATTGTGGTAATGAATAAATTCTTCCTTTCCTGATTTTTGTGAGAACTGGTTATGAAAAAGAGTGTGGCATCTTGCTCTCCTCTCTCACTTCCTTCCTCTTGACATGTGATGCCTGCTCCCCTTTGCCCTTTACCATGAGGGATACCTTTCTAAAGCCCTCACAAGAAACTAATGCTGGCACCATGCTTCTTGGATAGCCTGTAGAACTGTGAGTCACATAAACCTCTTTTTTTTTTTTTTTTTCAGTTTTTGGCCAGGAATGGGTTTGAACCTGCCACCTCCATGCCCTACTCCTTTGAGCCACAGGCACTGCCC
>NW_003852532.1:3493428-3503194 GCF_000181295.1 Otolemur garnettii | reverse complement strand
TCTTCCTATGTAAGGCTGTTTCATCTACACTGAAGATCTGTCATTTAGTGTAGCCACCTTCATTAGTGATCCTAGCTAGATCCTCTGGATGACTTGATGGAGCTTCTGCATCAGCACCTGCTGCTTCACCTTATCTTATGGAGACTGATTTTTTCCTTAAACCTCATAAGCCAACCTCTTCTCCTTTATAGCTTCCTCGCCTCTCTCAGCCTTCACAGAATTGAAAAGAGGGCCTTGCTCTAAATTAGTCTTTGGCTTAAGGGAATGTTGTGGCTGGCTTGGTCTTTTATTTGGACCACTCAAATTTTCTCCATACCAGCAATAAAACTATTTCATACATTAGAGAAGCATTTTTAATTTCCTTCAATAACTTTTCCTTTGCATTCACAATGGCTAATTGTTTGGTACAAGAGACCTAGATTTCCACCTGTCTCAGTGTTTAAAATGCCTTCCTCACAGAGCTTAATCAATTCTAGCTTTTGATTTCAAGTGAGAGATGCTTTTCCTTTCACTTGAGCTGTTAGTGGCCATAGTGAGATTATTAATTGGCCTGATTTCAATATTGTAGTGTCTCGGGGAATAGGGAGGCCCATGGAAAGGGAGAAAGGGAGGAAGGACCAGTAAGTAGAGCAGTTAGAACACACACATTTATTAATTAAGTTCATGGTGTTACCAATTAGAACAGTTATAGAATATAACAAGTCACCAAGAAAAAAGAATAAATAAGTAGTTTTCACACTACAGTGATTTTTTACATCAAAGGTATTACTTATGTTTATTGAAAAAAATGAACAAAACTACCTTTATGAGATATGTTCAATTATCTCATAATTGAACAATTGATATGTTCAATTATAATATGTTCAAAGACCATTGATCACAAATCATCATAACCTATATAATATTAATTAAAATATTTTAAATATTACAAGAATTACTAAAAGTGACACACCTGACCACATGTCTTTGGAAAAATAGTGCCAATAGACTTGTTCAATGCAGGGTTGTCACACACCTTCAATTTGTTAAAAAAAAAAAAAAAGTGATAATTGTGAAGAACAATAAAGAAAATATAGTAGAATGAGGTATATCTGTATTTGAGTAACAAACTTAGGGCAATTAAAAGGGTTTTATTTCTTTTCAGTTTTTAAATTGGGTCCTCTTGATGAACATGCTTTATAGTAAGTAAAAAATATATTTAGAAGTCATAAATACCTTTATAAATGAAATTTAAAGATTTAATTTAACATAGTTTTAATTTTATAGCAAAAATATTTAAATTTTAAAAGATTTAACTATTTTCCAATTTAAACAATTGAAATTTATAGCCCAATTTTTATTAGGAACTAAATATTTAAATGAATGATAACTCAGCAATGCATAGCATTCACAACATTCAGAGGCTGAACCTATTGGGTACTGATATTCACTTAGAATGTATTGATCATTTCTCATGAAAATAACATTGTGATTTCTGCATCACAGTCTCACAGGAAATTATGTTAGAAAACAAATATAATTTATCTTAGAAGTTAATTGAACGTATCTCATAAAGGTAGTTTTGTTCATTTTTTCAATAAATATAAGTAATACCTTTGATGTAAAAAATCACTATAGTGTGAAAACTAATTATTTATTCTTTTTTCTTGGTGACTTGTTATATTCTAGCTTCAAAAGGATTATAAAGTTTATCAAAATGGAGTTCATCACTCTTGCTGAGCGATGTTAAGCTACTGCAATAAATGTAGATTTTTTTGGATGTTTTTCTATACTTTCAGAGAGTTTCTGAGCTGTTAAAATGCAAGATAATTCTGAATATGGGCAAAAATAGAACAGATCAATTTGGGGGATTTGATGATTCTATATCTTTATTCAAAATGTGAGATATTTTAGGGCAATGCCTACGGCTCAAGGAGTAGGGTGTTAGCCCCATATCCAAGGGGTGCAGGTTCAAGCCTGGCCCTGTCCAAAACTGAAAAAAAAAATTATGTTCAATTGACATTATGTCATTTATGTCAATTATGTTCCTTCCAAGTCCCTGACCATCTAGCCAAACTATTGCCCACAGTCCATGAATATGAGGTCTGACAGTTAAGTTTATGAACTCATCCAACAAAAAGGGCTACATGTCTCATTGCTGAATATTGCTACAGTCACTTTCAATGTATTCCCCTTGTAACAATGGAGTACCTTCAGTAAGCATATTTTAAAAAGAATTTGAAATGAACTTATTATCAAGTACCTGAAAGAACTTCTTTTCCTTCACATATATTTTGGAGAGAATGGCAGCTATAGTTAAATTAATAGAGTTTTAAATAATAATAATAATAGATTTCAAATATTGGGCTAGGTTTGGGATTGGATTGTACTTCCTTTTACATTTGTTCTTTAAGATTATTCATTAGGTTGCTAATGTGCTTTCTTTCTGTTTTTCAGATATGGGCATCTAATGCAATAATTTTTCCTCTTAGGACTACTTTTACAGTGTCCCTCAGGTTTTGGTAGCTGTGTCCTCACTGTTGTTATGTTCAAGGAAGTTAGTTATTTCTTCTTTTATCTCTTCCTTGACCCAACTGTCATCAGCATAAGGTTGATTAGTTTCTATGCCTTCGTGTAGGGACAAAAGTTTTTATTGAACTTGAGTTCCATCTTTATTGCCTTGAGGTCTGAAAGGATATAAGGTTTAATTATTTTAATTTAGTTGAGGTTTGATATGTGTCCTAGGATATGATCTATTTTGGAGAATGTTCCATGGGCTGATGGGAAGGACATATATTCTTTAGCTTTGGGATGTGTGTTCTGTATATGTCTATTAAGCAGAGTTCTAGGGTCATGTTTAAGTCCCTTGTATCTTTGTTTAGTTTCTGTTTAGAGCAGCAGTTCTCAACCTGTGGGTCACAACCCCTTTATAACAATGAAAATACATAATGGCATTAAGAGGGTTGAGACCCACTGGTTTAGAGGATCTATCCAGCTCTGTAAGAAGGATGTTAAAGTCCCCCTACTATTGTGGTGTTATAGGATATCATATTTTTCAGACCAATTAAGTTCTGTTTCATAAATATAGAAGCATTTTAGTTGGGTGTATAAATATTTAGAATTGAAAAGTCCTCTTGTTGTATTGTTCCCTTGACTAATCTTTGTCTTTTTTTGACTTTAGTTGCTTTAAATCCACTTGTATCTGAAAATAAGATTGCAACTCTTCCTTCTGATTTCTATTTGCCTGAAATATTGTTTTCCATCTCTTTAGTCTGATTCTTGTTTTGTCCTTCAAGGTTAGGTGTCTTTCCTGGTTATAGCATATGGATAGTTTGTGCTTTTTTATCCAGTTGGGCAGCTATGCCTCTTTAGTGGAGAAATCAAGCCATTAACATTTACTGAGAGAACTGATAAGTGTAGCTGAGTTCTATTCATTTATTTTGTGAAAGTCCTTCGCTTAGTTTAACCCTTTGTGCCTTTGTGGAAACTGAGTTTTGATAGTTAGTTTGTACTTTGCTGATTGTCCATTGTGATAGTCAGGGTGGAGAATAGGTCTCAGTATTTCCTGTAGAGCTGGTCTTGTTTTGGTGAATTTCCTCAATGTTGGCATGCCAGTAAAAGATTTGATTTCTCCATCTATTTAGAAACTTACTTTAGTAGGATACAGAATTGTCTCTGAAAATTATTTTGTTTAAGAAGAATAAAGGTAAATGGCCATTCTCTTCTGGCTTGGAAAAACTTGGCTGAGAAGTCTGCTATCATTCTGAAGGATTTGTTCCTGTAGGTCAATTGGTGCTTATTCCTGGCTGCTCACAGAATTTTCTTTCTTCTTGACTTTCAAT
This sequence comes from Otolemur garnettii, assembly GCF_000181295.1. NCBI lineage: Eukaryota > Metazoa > Chordata > Mammalia > Primates > Galagidae > Otolemur > Otolemur garnettii. Next base: position 3,499,373 of record NW_003852532.1, on the reverse strand, counting down.
AGGTTCATTACAATGTGTCTTAGAAATGCTGTATTTGTGTTGAGATGATGTGGGGTTCGATATTCCTCTAAAAGGAGGGTTTTGGAATCTTTAGTGAAACTTGGGAAATTTTCATTGATGATATCATCCAGAAGGGCTTCCATTCCTATGGGACATTTTTCTTCCCTTTCTGGGATACCTATCATTCGTATGTTTGAACACTTCATGAAGTCCCATAATTCTCTGAGTGAATGTTCTGCTTTCTCTCTCTTTTTTTCTGCCTCTTTAACTTTCTGGGTTAGCTCAAGAGTTTTATCTTCTAGCTATTTTTTTCTTCTCAATGGTATAATTTGTTATTGGTACTTTCTACTGCATCTTTAAGTTCCCTGACTGACTCCTTCAATTTCTTAAGCTCCACCATAATCTTTCTTTTTTCTTCATATCTTTCATCCATTTTTTTGGTTTTCTTATCAATTCCCTTTATTGCCTTTACCATTTTTTAAATTTCCTTTCTGTCATTTTCAGTAATTCTTTATAGGTGGAATCCTCTGTGGTAGTTTTTTCATGTTCTCGGGAATGGGGTGGGGGAGCTTACTCTGTTTTGTTTTTTCGCGTTGCCAGAATTCTTCTGTTGTTTCTTCCATATGTATGTTTACTTCTTGTTTTTTTCCTTCTTACAATCTCCTTTGCTTCAAATTACTTTGTCTTAGAGCTTAGGTGTTCAAATGGACTTTTGGTATAAGGCCAAAAGGAAGAGAAGGGTAAAAAATGATGAGGGAGAAAGAAAAGAAAAAGAGAACGTTAAATAGAAAAAGAAGGGCAATGAAAGAACAGAATTGAAGAGAAGGAGAGAAGAAGTACAGAAAAAGAGAAAGAGAGGAACAGGAGAAATGGTACTGATCAGCAGGGTGCTATGACCATAATCACAAATCTAGGCCTTTGGGGGGCCAGGCTGAGTGGGTATCTTAAAGTCAAGATCTCCTTACATGCCTGGACAAAAGCAAGACCTGAACTCTACTAAATATAGAAGAAAAAAAAGGATAAAATCATAGCAGTATGTCACAGTGGGGAGCTACCAATACCATCTTCCATAGGCCAAAGCTAGAAGGATACCCTGGACTGTGAGTTCATGACATCCTTGAGTTAGACAAGCTGTGACCTCAGAACACACAGCAAAAAGAAAAAAAAAATAAAAAAATAAGAATAGATAAAATTAAAAATACAACTATAAAAGATAAAGAAAAGGGGGAGAATATCTTAACTGTTGTATGAGAAATTTATGTGGGAAAGATGAGAAAAATAGAAAAATATTTACCAAAAGAGAGAAAAAAAGGAGAGAAGTAAAAAAAGGAAGAAAGAAAATAAGGAGCTGAAAAAGTATAACAAAAATGTAGGAACCCTTGCTATTGAAGAAAGTAAAAATGAAAAAATAAAAATACATCAAACAACCACAACAACAAAAAAGAAAAAAAGAAACTGACTCTCTCTCTCTCTCTCTCTCTCTCTCTATAATTGCAATATATTATTTGCACACCAGGTGGTGCTGTGGTGCTAGGAGGTAGAGGACACACTCTGCTTTTGCTATATGTAAAATGGAAGCCACTTTCTAGTTGAAGAGGAGATTAGGTCCTATCTTCCTGACTTATTTTCCCCAGGGCCTGGTCACTTTGTCAGCACTCAGTTGCTATGTGATTGGGTTCCTGAAGCTCTTGCCAGCTTCTTTAGGAGGCACATCAAACAGTATCCCTTGAGGACAAGACCTTCCTGGTGGTTCAGAGTTTGCTCAGCTCACCCCAAGGATGGTTGCCTAAACTCAGCAAGTGCGAGAGCTGGCTGTGCACGGGTTCCTGTGAACTGTTCCTCCAGTGTGATATTCCCACAATGATGATGCCTAGTTAGCAGTCAAGTCAATGGGAGATCCACCCTGCCCAGTATTCAATCTCAGTCTCACTCATTTAAGCAGTTTAAATGCTCTCTGGGGCTTGTTTAGTCCAAAATCAATAAACTTAAGGACAGCTCTTTCCTGTCTGCAGACTGCGTGCAGGCTGGTGGTCTGGCCCTTGCCCATATGCAAGCACTTGCCTTCTGTGCCAGCTCTCCTCAGCTCCAGAACTCCTTGCTGACTCTTGGAGTCCTCCACTGCTTCTCTGTCCTTGGAGTGATGTCTGAGCAAGTTTCCTAAGCCAAAGATGGCTGGAGTTCTAATTCCCCTATCTCACAGTGAGTGGCTAATATGAAGCAGTTTCTAATTTACCATCTTGCTCCACCCTCTGAGTTAATATTTTTTAGTTTACATATATTGTTGACATTCAGAATTTGTTTTTGGTGAGAGTATATATGTAATGTGTGCATGTGAATATGTATATGGTTTAATATTTACTAAATAGAAAACTGGAATTTAAAAAGGGGAGTATTTATAACTCATGGTATCAGTGTAGGGAAACCTGAAGCAGACCAGAATGGAGTCCTTTGAGCTCCTTGGGGTGTGCAGGGAGACTCAGGGGAGGATGCCACACACAGTTGTGAGATGTTGTCTAGAATATATATTGAGATCTCAGGATATTATTTTACACTGAGTAATTAGATATGGAGACATGAAACTGAAACAAAAGGACACCATTCAAAGCCTTTTCTAAATAGTAGTGGTTTGTCTAGCAAGGACTTGAAGTATGTGCTCTCAGAGAGATGTGGGCCTGAGGATAGGGCACACAGGTAACTAAAACAGTGTTTCTCCAAATGTGCTTCCTGGGCCAACACCATCAGTATCATCTGTACCTTATTAGAAATGCAAATGCTTAGTCCTAAAGACTCAGAAACTCTGGAGGTGGAGTCCAGACTGTGGACTTGTGTTTTAATGTGCCCTCTGGATTATTCTGACACATGTTAAAGTTTGAGAACCACTGTACTAAGGCTTAGTCTTATTTGATAGAAAGTTAGTTTCTTTTTCACTTTGTAATTCTTGTTAGCTATACTAAACCTGTATTAAAATTTGAAATGTCTCTTCAGTTCTAATTGATGACATTGCAGAGAATAAAGGGATAGAGTAGGAAAGGTTAAACAAGTAGATAAAGACTGTTGTAAAACTGAGTGATGTAAGGCTGCTAAGCTGTGGAGAAAGTAAAAAAGAAATGTGAGACAGTCCTTACTCCGCCCTTCCGGTATGTGCTATGAGGAAGGAGAAAGAAAAAAGAAACAAGAATTTTTTTGCCAGAGTTGGGGGGACTCTACTCCTTTGAGCCACAGGCACCACCCAAGAACAGAATTTTTTAGATTTTTAATATGAGCCTTGTGATGTAATTTTAATTCTGAACAGCACTCAGCCTTATTATTGTTCAAAATTCAACCCTAGATTTGTGTCTGATTTACATACTCACCATAGCTTCTATATTGTTGGACAAAAGAAATCAAGTTGTGTTAGTCTTTGAAATACCCCTTTCAAAATAAACATTTTTGCTGAGAGTAATATGGTATTAGTATTAGTAGGGGAGAGGTGAAGGAAGAAAGGGAGGAAGGGCATGAGGGAGGGAGGAAAGTAAGAAGGGAGGGAGGATGATGGATTTTCTTGAGATGGTCAAATGATAAAAAAATGTTGAAATGTGTGTGCCTGGGGGATAGGGAAGGGCTCCTTGTTAGCCCAGGAAATATAATCACAGAAATTAGGAGAATGAAAAGATAAAATGCTGTTAATTAAATGACAAAAAGGTATGAGATAGGGAGAGATACTTACTAAAACTGAGGATTTCTTGAAGTGGTTCTATTTTTTATGTATAATTATTACAACTTTTGTGGTGAGAAATTATTGTTTTTGCAATGTTTATTTAACACCCCAGGAATTAGAAAACTTGATTTCTAATTTAAGTTTAATCATTTCACATAGTGTACTGTTGTAGATGAATATATAAAAATATCTTTCAGTCAGATATAATAACATTTTTTTCAAGCAAGTCAGGTCTTATTTGGTAGAGAAGATCTCCTTTGGACGTGTTGTACTGTTGTTCCAAAATAAAATTAAAAATCAAACAGTTGGAACACAGAAAACAACTCCTTTTATAGTATAAAATATAATAAAGATTTTTAAATAGTTCAGTAGGATAATTGTTACATAAAATGTAGTGAGGCAGTGCTGCACACTTATGAAAGCTCAACATTATATGGCATGTAATTTTATGTGGTAGCTTTACAGAAGGCTCTTATCATTCAATTTGTTATACTTATTGGAACTGCGTTTCAATTAAAACACTTCACAATATCCTTATTCTTTTTGAAATATTTTAAAACCCATTAGTGTGTCGGTGACTTGGCATTGCTCTCTAATTGCAATAGATTTCAAGTGATAAAAATTGATTTTAGTAGCATACTTTGTAGAGTCAGCATCGGTTATCTGAATATATTATAGTCCTCTGTAACTTAAAACATCACTCTATGTTGTTAGAAGGTTTCATTGTCTGAACTTGAGATTATATGGGCAGTTTATTTTTTATTAAAAGAAGGATTTACATTTAGAGGAAATGTAATGAAATGTGGAATTCTAAGAAATGTTAAGATATTTAAAACATATTTTAAAAGCCTTTTTATACATACAGCTAAATTATACTAATAGATTCAATGTAACTATCTCTTAATACAACTATAGCATTTTAGGAATTCTGTCTCATATGTATATAATTTTTATTATAAATAATATGCATATTACAAAGCAATAACATAAAATATCAAATTTTATATTTCTATAGGCTTTGTGACTTCATTAATTATAATAACCTCCAAATCAAACATTTTTTTAAATAAAAAATTTATTGCATTAAAATGTACATAGAAAAGTACATGAATTATGCATATTAGCACACATCTCAATACATTTCTAAAGTGAATCACCCAGGTAACCATGGTAACCCAACTCAAGGTGAAGAAATGAAACATTATAAGGATCCTTAGCCCCAATTCCTCCCCATGCTGTTCTAGTCACTACCACTGCCCCAAAGTAGTACCACTATTCTGGTCTGTTACCATTGGTTTATTTTGGTGGTTTCTCAATTTACTTGTAAATTACATAAGATGGTATCCATGTATACTGTCTTCTGTCTGGTTTCTTCCACTCAACCTTATAATTTGTGAGCTATAATACATGTTGTTGCATATAGTAATAATTGCATTCAATAATTGCATATATTTGCAATATAATAATGTTTCATAAATTGTTTATTCACTTTACTACTGATGGAAATTTGTGTTGTTTTCAGTTTGGTGCTTTGATGAATACTGTTATAGTAAATATTCTTATGTAGGTTTTTGTTGCATATACATTTCTTCTGATTATATACCTTGGTGTAGGATCTCTGGGTAACAGAATCTGTAGATATTCCATTGTAACAGATCTTTGTTAATAGCTATTCCAGAAAATATAGTATATTTATATTTCTACCAGTAGTGTATGGAACTTCCAGTTGCTCTATAATTTCACCAATATGCAGTATTGTTAGTTTCTTTTATTTTGGCATTCTAGTTTATGAGTATTTCACTGAAATTAATATGCATTTTCCTGATGACCACATGTAAAAATGTTTAATTTTTTTCACAGATTGTTTGGATACTCGGAAATACTCTCATAAAGTGCATCTTCATATCTCTTGTCTATTTGTTAGATTATTTTCATTATTGAGTTACAATAATTATTTATATCTTATTGTTATATTTAACAGTTATAGATATTAATATTGTGTTCTCTGTGTGGTTTTTTATTTTCTTAATAACTATTAATGAGCACAGTGACTTAATTTTAATAGGATCAAATTTATTCATCTTTTCCTTATAGTTATTGCTTTTACCATTTTTCTTTTTTTTTTATTGAATGGTAACTATGTACATTAATGCACTTCTGGGGTACAGTGTGGGGTTTTCACACACAGTCCGGAACACTTCCATCAAACTGGTTAACAAAGCCTTCGTGTCATTTTCTTAGTTATTAT
>NW_003852532.1:3435334-3492818 GCF_000181295.1 Otolemur garnettii | reverse complement strand
CAAAGTAGTTTTGATTTGCATTTCTCTGATGATTAAGGATGGTGAGCATTTTTTCATATATCTGTAGGCCGTGCGCCGATCTTCTTTAGAGAAATTTCTCTTCAAATCCCTTGCCCACCCTGAGATGGGATCACTCGTTTTCTTCTTGCTACCATTTTTCTTAAGAACTCTTCTCCTTCCAAAGTTCTTACATTTGTCTTTACAAAAGGTTTATTAATTTGCTTTCCACAATTAGGTCTATAATATTTTCTGAAGGAATGTTGCACAGATATTTGTGAATAAGGTTAGCATGGAATATTCCTTTCTTGTATTTTTCTCGTCAGTTTTTATCATCAAATTTTTGTTTCTTCCTTTCTGGCTTCAAGAAAAAAAGAAGTGGAAAGTTCAATAATCAATTCCACTATTTTTCTGATTGTAAGTAATTAAAAAATCTCAATGGCTTTTATGTTTTATTTATAGAGTTTTCAGTATAATTCAATTCTAAATATATCCTATTTTACATTACCTTATCTTCTTGGATTTATAAGTTACTTAAAACTGTGTTTAAAATTTCCAAATGTTTTCAGGCTTGTAAAAGAACATTCAGTATTTTGGCAACTGATTATTAAAATAACTAAATATCTTTATGAGGTCAAGAAATGTGTATTTTCCAGCAGTTGGGTACAATGTTCTATAAATGCCACCCAGATTGTGCTTATTAATTGAAACTTTTATATCTTCTGTATCCTGCTTTGAGTGGTGTGTTAAAAACTCCCATTTATAATGATATATTCATCATGTGTTCTATTTCTTAGGGTTCTATTTAGTTTTTGCTTAATAACTTTTGAATCTGTATTTTTAGGTGCCTACAAATTAGGCACCTAAATCATGTTTGTAATACCTTTCTTGTCTGTACTCAAGCTTTTTTTTTTTGGCTATATCAACCTTTGAAAAAAATATATATTTATTTTTAATTATTATAGGTACATAATAGTTGTATATCTTTATAGGGAACATGTAATGTTTTCATACAATTAATCAATGTGAATCAATCAAATCCTGGTAATTGGGGCATTTATCACCTCAGGCACTTAACATTCTTTTGTGTTAGGAATATTTCAATTCCACTCTTTTAGTTATTTTAGTAATATAATCAACCCTACTTGTTGATTATAGCCACTTTGTTGTGCTATCAAATATTGTTAGCATTGTTCATGGTATCCAACTATACTTTTGTAGCCTTAACCACTCCCACTTTATAGCCACCTCCCCACTATCCTTCCTACCCTCTGGTTACCATCATTCTACTCTATTTCTCCATAAGAGCAATTGTTTTTAATACTTAGCTCCCACATATAGTCAGGGCATGCAAGATTTGTCTTTCTGTGTTTGGTTTATTTCATTTAACATATGTTCTTTAGTTCCATCAATGTTGTTGCAAATCAGCATGTCTTTCTTTCTTTTTTTGGTTAGAAGTTTTCTAGTAGAGCATTCTTTATCCTTTTACTTTCAAGTAGTCTCTGATCACATGTTTGGGGTGAGTCCCTTCTTTATTAACATATTTAGGGAATAGGTGGATTTTGTTTTCATAAATAGGTTGCAAAATCTGTTTCTGTTTTCTACTTTTCTGCTTTGCTTTATTGTCTTTCTTTTGATTGAAATGATTCAGGTCCTTTTCATCTGTAGTTCAACTGTTTGGTTTACTAGTTTAGGACATATGAATTCTAGTTTTACTTTGTTTTTGGTGAATATCTTTGGTGTCACTACATGCACATATAATAAAGTTCATGTTTTTTCAAGAGCTTTGCTCTCCTACTTAACAATGCTTTAGCTTTATTTTTATTTAACCTTATAAATTGTCTTATACAATAAATTGCTGTTTGAGTTTACCTACATTTATTATTTTCTTCATTTATCATTATTTTTTACATTCAAATCTTCTTTCCAGAATAATTTTTCTTCTTGAAGTATATCTTTTAGAAAACATTTTAGTGACAAACTTTAGTGATAAGTACCCTTATTCATTTATTCATTCAAATCAGCATATATCATGTGCTAGGCATAAAGCGACATATAATATATAAAAAAATCCCTGCTTTCATGAAGTATAATTCTAAGAAGGGAGATAGGTAATAAACAAAGTCAAATATAAAGTATGTAGTATGTAGCATGTTATATAATTTTTAGAAGAAAGAATTTAAGGAGCCAAATGTGATAGGAGATTTTAAATAGGCTTATTTCATTAGATAGTGTAGTCAGGGGAGGCTGTCTGGGTAGGTTACTTTTGAATCAAGATCAGGAAGAATTGAGAGGATATGTAGGTATCTAATGAAAAAGCATTGGAAACAAATGGAACAGATGCTATGAAAAGGCCGGGAAGTTCAAGATACAGCAAGGAAGTTAGTAAGGTTACAACAGAAGAGAAGACTTGGAGATTAAAAGGTGTACCCAGAGATGTAATATATTCTTGGAGGATACCTGGCCTGGTAGGTCATACTTCACAGTGAGATGGAGGGTGTCAGAGGGTTTTCATTTATATTTTTAATTAATTAATTAGCCAATTAATTATTTTTTCTAGACAGAGTCTCACTTTGTCACACTTGGTAGAGTGGCATGGCATCATAGCTCACAGCAACCTCAAACTCTTAGGCTTAAGCTATTCTCTTGTCTCAGCCTCCCAACTAGCTGGGACTACAGGTACCTACCACAACACCTGGCTATTTTTAGAGACAGGGTCTCACCCTTGCTCAGGCTGGTCTCAAACTTCTCTGCTTACCAATCCATCTGCCTGGGCCTCCCAGAGAGCTAGGATTATAGGTATGAGCCATCATGCCCAGCCAATCAGAGGGTTTTTAATAGACAATTTATATTTTACTTTTGTTTTGTAGGTTAGAGACTGGAGTGGATCAACAGTAGAAGCATTTAATAGGCTATCATCATATCTGTGAAAGATAATGGCAGCTTGTAGTAGAATGTTGGAAGTGAGAGTGATGAGTTTTATAATCTAAATGTTTTCTGGGAGACAATACTAATAGTATGTGCCAATGGTTCTGATGTAGTTTGTTAAAAAAAAAAAAAAGGAGAAGTCATGGATGACATAAAGTTTTAGGGCTGAACAATCAGCAGGGGACATTAGCCATTGACTGAGATGAAGATAAACGTAAGAGCAGCTGATTTTGGGAGGATTTACAGGAGCTTAATTTTGCACAGGTTAAATTTGAGATGCCTACAACTATAGCATATAATGTACTATAGCATTTTTAATGTGAATATATTTTAATTCCATCTTTGTTCTTGCAATATGGTCTTGCTGGCTGTATCACTATGATGTTTAATTTTTCTTAGCATTTTCAAGAGTTTTTCCACTGATTTTAGACTTCCTTTGGTACTGTTAACATTAAGTCTTCAAATTAATTGTCATCTGTTTATAGGTAATTAGTCCTTTCTCTACCTATTTTTAAGATCTCTTTGTCCTGTTACTTAACTGTTATCTTGCAATTTAGGCTGATATTGAGCATTCTTCTGTTAACGCAATTTTTTTCCTTTTGTTGTAATCATTCAAGAATTTTTCTTTGCCCTTAATTTCATTAACTTGAAAACATATGAGAGTTTTATTTGTTTAATTTCTGGTTTATTCTGCTTACATCTAGTTGAGCCCTTTTAGTTTGAGTATATATGTCTTTCTCTCAAAAAATTTCTAACACTAATCTTTAAAAATAAAACTAAATTTGTATTGCAGTTCATGATCCTAGAAAGAGGATTACTTTGAGAACACATGAAGTGTACATATTATAAAATTCAACTAGTCCAGAGACATTACAGCAGGAATGAATAGTTACAGTTCTATCATAGTAGGGACATGATGTTGACTCTAAATTGATAGGATTTCTTAAACAGCTGGAAATTTTTTCTAAACAGTAGTAATGATGAGTTTAGTGACTATCAAGTTTAAGATATGAACTGTAGAAATGAGTTTATTCTCAGAAATTCTCAGTAATTATTTTTTCCCATAGAGCTTCGTCAGCCTCCTATTTTGTTTTGTTTTTTATTAGCTAATGTTGGAACTTCTAGCTTTCTAGATAGCTTTTTCTTTCAGTATCTTCAGTTAAAGCCTGTGTTGTATGTTCTTGGAATATAATTTGTCCCATTTTTTAACTCATTTGCAAAAATCAAAACTCATTCATTCTGCTATTCAAATCATATGTTCACATATCTTTATTTTATGATCCTAGGAATTATTTCTATCTCTATTGGTATTTTTTATGAATGTCTTTTTACATTTGATCCTACATTTTCTAGTGATTTTTTTGTGTTAGCCTCTCTGTCTTGGACATTAAATATTTTGATTTTAAAGTGTGATTTTAAATGTTCTTTTCACTTTGTTTCTTTGGTTATGAGGTGTTTTTCTTGGGTTATTAATCTTGTTATATCTTTTCAATTGTATTGTCTTTTCCTCAATTGCTTGGCAGTCCTTGATTTTGTGCTCAACTTTGAAATTGAGATTTCTTGCTTGAGTATTTAGATGATGTTTCATTACAACTTGTCTGCTAGTACAAAGATAAGTGCTAAGTGGAATGGGACATCAGAACTATATGCATAAACCAAAGTCTTAGGCAAACCATGACTAGTCACCCAATCATTAGTCTGTAGGCTATTAGTCTTTGCTAGTATAGCTTACTGAGACCAGAGAAGAAGCTTTTGCTAGTAGAGCTTGCTCCCTGAATTGTTTCCAGTAAGAAGGAAACATAGCTAACATGTGCCTCTAAATGGGATACACTGACATTTGGGCTCCACGTTCTGTGTTTCACTAAGCCATCAGATATACTTCCCTTGTCTGTCTGTCTCAGTTTCTCTACTCGTTTTCCCCATTATTGCTGTTTTCCCTCCCCCATATATACGTAGGACAGAGCCACTTTTGGGAGAGGGAAGTCTAGTGCTTAATTGCTCTTGCTTAAATATCTCACATCAGGACCGTGCTGTTTCTTCCTGAGTTTTGTCTTGTGTGCTTGTTGCTCCTTCAGTGCATGCTCTGGACTGAGGTTTTCTTTTCCAATATTATCTACTTTCTGTCTTTCAGAAAATTTTCATGGTCTCTAGAGTTTCCTGTGTTTTTATAGCTATTCAACTATTTAAAATATATATATATATTTTTTTTTTTCTTTTACTTTCTAGAGCTTACATCTTAACTCTGGCAGTCACTAAATTCATTGTTACCACTGTTTAGGAGACATTTCTAGCTATTTGGTAGAGTTGATGTCATTCCCTATTTACCATAATAGAACTGGATGCTATTCATTTCTGCTCTGATGTCTGTGGATTGCTTGAACTAGTTGAATTAGCAGAGTCATCCTTTTCTAGGATTAGAATTGCAATATGAATGTAGTTTTAATTTTAAAAATTATGCTAGTAAACAAAGTTGTACATTTCATGTGTAGGTCTATTTATTTAAAAAATCAGAATTCATAGCTCTGTTTATAAGCTGTACCATACATATATTTGCATAAAAATGTCCTGCTTTGTAGTGAGATAATCTTAGTTTTTTTAATGTGATTACTATCTCATTAACTTCACAAGTTCTATGTAACTGATCTTAGTCATGATAAAAGTAGAGATATTGAAGTTTGCCTAATCTTCGTTAATTGACATTGAATATAATCAGAAAAGTAAGACTACTGTATTTATAAAATATTTGGAAGGAACATATCAACTTGAGACTTTAAGTGATATAAATGATATTTCACAGAAATTATTTGTATTCTAAAGTATTTTTGACTATGACAACCTTAAAACTGCATCCACTGCTAGGTAGAAAAATGGTGTTACATAAAATCATAGTATCAGCGTAGTGTATGAGGGCGAGATTACGGTTGCTTCTTAGCCTTTTTATTTCAACATAAATGAAATTCACTGTTCGGTATGGACTCCTGAACTGTGTTTTCTAGTCAAGGTATTTTCTGAAGATTAAATTAAATTCATTGCAGGGTACATGCTTTCAGAGATTATAACAATTCCTGTCTATTTGGGGCTGTGATGATGATGTTTTATTTTTAGTGTAGTAAAACTTCAAAAAGATAGTTTACCATCTCATTGCACCTTTTCAGATAAGTTCTCATACCTCACCACAGTGTTTTATTTAATTCAAATTGAAGTGAACCTATGTCAGTGAGAAATAATGAAACGCTCCTTCAAGGTCTGCTTTGCTTTTCAAAGTAGGAACGCAAAATATACTTCCAAGATTAATCAGAGGGTATGCAACAGTCTGGTGGAATTTAAGTAACTGGTATATTTAGAATATAGGAATCCTGAAAATCTGAGTGCTGTAATTTTTGTTTTGTAGGCAGTATAATGCCTCCCACCCCACCATGTATATACCTTAATCTCTGGAACCTGTGTATGTGTTAATGGTACATAACAAAAGGAGTTTACAGATACAACTAAAGGTTACTATTCAGCTGCACTTAAAATAGGGTGGTTAATCTGGACTATCCATGAGGGCCCAAATCTGATTACATAGACCCTAAAAATCATAAGCAGGTAGAAGAATCACTAAGGGAGATGCAGCAGAAGAGGGAAGAAGAAGAGAGATTCACAATGTGAGAGGAACTTGAGGAGGACGACATGAGCAAAGCAGCCAGGGCAGCCGCTAGAAGCTGAGAATGACTCCTGGCCACCTGCTGCCAGGGAAACCTAGGCTCCTACACCTTCATGGAACTCAATTCTGCAAAAATTTGAATATCTCCTGAAATGGTTTCTCTTCTCTAATCCAGAAAAAGAACACTTTCATTTTGGCCTCATGAGACACAGGCAGAGAAACAAGGTGAGACCACTGGATTCTGACCTAAACAACTGTGAGATAATGAATTATGTTATTTTAAGCCAGCAAATTTGTGGTAATTTCCTACAGCAGAAATAGAAAACTAATAAAATTGGCAGTATTTTGTTTTTCAAAAATAAAAGACCTCTGAAAGAGGCAGAAGTCTCATCATGAACAAGAAATTGAAATGATAGGAAAATAATGCATTGAACATTTTGTTCCAGATGTGCTTTGTTAGGTGCTGGATATAAAGTGAGCAAAAAACGGAAAACATTTCTACCTGAATGAGGTTTATATCCTAGCTGGATTGATAGGTAATAAATAAATAAAGAAGCACATATAAAACCACATGTTACCATAAAGGCGAACAACTACTTTTTAAATTTTCATGTTTAAATTTTTCATGTAAGGTTCTTTGATAGGTCAGGGTGCTGTCACTTAAGTGGGCTACCAGTTATTTTTTAATGACCTGAGAGTTTTACATTTATAGAGGTAAAAAGCGAAAAGTCTAAAAAGAATGAAAATATGGAAGGAGATAAGAAAAAATAACCTGCCCTTTTAGTGTAATGGGTATACCCTTAGCTGGTTTTGTCCAGGTGTTCATGGATTAGCTAATGTTTTCCACCTTAATCTTTATTAGTAAGGGTTATAAGAGAAATTTGTGAGGGAATGATGGCATTTAAAAATCTTGAAAATCTTTGTAAACAATTTCATTCATTCACTAGAAAACTGTGAGATTTATTTTTTGTTTTTATATAAATAGTTTTTACATAATCCATATTTTCAGAATTTGAAAATTACTAAAATTTGAACATACAGAAGAATCTCCATAGTTGACCACCTCTCTACATTGATCACCTCCTTAAATTGACCTAATTTTCATAGACCAGTATGTACCATATGAACATATCAGTACAGTAGGCCTTCTTCCTTAATGTTGACCATCTCCTAATGTTTGTTTTAGTCCCGTGGTGGTCAATTTACAGAGCTTCTACTGTAGGAAGTATACAGTGCTTACATTTTATTGACAGTATACAGTATACAGTGCTTACATTTACATTGACAAATAATGTAAAATGTGGGTAGAATAAAAGACTCTATTGTCAAATAATTTTCCTTAGTTAATGAAAACTAAGTAGTCTTGAAATAGGAGAGTTTACCCTTAACATTTTTATGTTTGGCTTTAGAAAATTTTATACTTTACAGGATTAGACACTTGTATATTGTGAGTGCTACATGAGTTGTGATTTATCTTTTATTAGATTTAATATATGAATTAAAATAATTGATACATAAATATTTTAGTTTTAGATATCACATTTTATTTGAATCATATGTCAAAATAACTAAGAAGCTAGATAAGCCTGTCTTCTATGTCTTTCAATTCCCTTAATTTCCTATGAGACAGTTATCATTTTCTCCATTTTATTGATGAAGAAAGTAAGAAAATATCAGTAAATAATCAATATCAAGATTGGAACCCAGGTTTTAACTTCAAAATCAATGATTTTTCATATGTACCATACTGTAAATCAGTAGTTTTGATCTTTATATTAGAAACAAAAAACATTTCAAATCCAATGAAACAAAAAATAGACCTTAAATAATAAAATAAAAAAGTCTTTAGAGAAAGTTATTTTAGAAAGTTAATAACATTGATAAGCCTTTGGTAGACCCATCAAGATAAGGAGACGACACACACTAAAATGAGACAAGGGAGACGTACAATAAAACCCAACCAACCATATTTCTATATACTAACAATAAATATTTTAAAATTGCATTTAAAAAACTATATAGTATTTGGAGCTAAAAAATAGACATCTTACATATTCTCTACACATTAAAAAGAAAATGAAATAATACGAATTACTATAAGCCAATAACTAGTTGCCAGTTTGACAACTTAGATGAAACAAATTTCATATAAGATGTAAGTTACTAAATTGTCTCAAGAAGAAATAGAAATTTTAAATACACAGATTAGTTCTATATTTACTAAAGAAATTGAATTTTTTATTAAAAACTTCTAACAAGAAAATATCAGGCACAAACATTTGAGGAGCAAACATTAGGAATCCTACTGAAACTATTCTATAAAATGGAAAAGAAAGGAATGTTTAACCTTTTATGAGGTCAGTATTTCCTGAATAACAAAACTACATAAACGGAATACAATATAAGAATAATACAAATTGGTATCTCTCATGAACACAGATACAGATTTTCTTAGGAAAACATTAAACCAAATTTAGACAAACATAAAAAGGAAAACACCTTCACCACATCATGGATTCCTGAAATGTAAGATTGTTTAACATTTGAAAATAAATCAATGCAATTTATCACACTAACAGAGCAAAAGACAAAAGTTGAGCATAGGTGCTACAAAAACATTTAACAAAATTTTACCCCCATTAATGTTAAAAATTCTTGGCAACCTAATGGTGGTCTTTCTTTGTATGAGAAAGGGCATCTATGGAAAACCGATAGCTATCTTTCTACTTAATGATAAAAGACTGAATGCCTTTCTTCTGAAATTGGAAATCTGGCAAGAATGCCTACTCTAACCATTTTTACTCATGATTTTTTGTGACGCTTTAGCCTAGGCATTCAAGAAAAAAAAGGAAAAAAAAAACTATGCAGTTTTTACAGGATGATTAAACTGTCTTTGCAAATGCTGTGAACTTGTGTGCAAAAAATCTTAAGTTATCTAAAAAAAGTTATTAGAACAAGTAAATTTGGTAAGTTTACATGATAAAAGATGGGTATAAAAATCAGTTGTACAGTTGTTTCCCTTTATCTGTGTAGACATGTTCCAAGACTCCCAGTAGATACTTGAAACCACACATAGTATAGAACTTGCCTTTTACATACTATGTTTTTTCCCTATATGTACATAACTATGATAAAGTTTAATTTATAAATTAAGCACAATAAGGGATTAACAACATTAACCAATAATAAAATTGAACAAAAAAAAAATAAAATTGAATGATATTGCCACAGTTGGTAATGGCAGATGGTTACTAAGTGACTCATGAGTGGGTGTTTATATAGCACAGACACACTGGACAAAGGAATTGATACTGGAATTTTGCTCTTCAGTAGGTCCTTGATCTTGGGGATTCGAAGAATGAACCCATGGACCACAGATCAGTGGTAAGATAGGATTTTTATTAGACATTAGAAAGGAATACAGAAGAAGTAAAAAAACACCAGAGCTTCTGGAAGGGGGAAAAACTGAACTAACTGGAGAGTCTCTACAACTCTTTAACAAGGGGTATCAGGTCTAGAGAATTACAAGTGGCCAGGAGTTGGTAGATGGAAAAACATCTTTTCAAAGTTAATGAGTGCATTGACAAAAGAATGAATGCAGTCCCTCCAGCTCAGGGCAAAATATTATCAGGTCTTTACAGTCTTAGTCTCTGAGAAGGGATTAGGATGTGTGCTTCTATTCAAGGTGGAGCCACCCAAAACACCATCTCAGGCTGCTTTGTTCATGATCTTATCAGAGCTCAGATGTGTGTCCTAAAAAAGACAGTCTGCTTGTGCCTGGAAATGGCAGTCTGACCTCTGAGCTCACCTGGGCCTGGCGAATGGGGGGTTCCTTGTCCACCCCTTAGTGGTGGAATCCTGTATCAGAATGAGATCCCTACCAGGCAGAATAGAGCAAGACAGCAGATTTCATTACTTTAGTCAGAATAGTGTGCAATTTGAAACTGTTAAATTGTTTATTTTTTCATTTAACATTTTTAATATTTATCCATAGTTGACTGCAGGCCACTGAAACTGCAGAAAGCAAAACCATCAAAACCATGCAGAAGGGGGAACTACTGTAAATGAATTCACTAACAGTGCAAACATTGAAAATTGAAATGAAAATATGATTTATACTAGAAACAAAAACGTAAAATATAAATTTAGAGCAAATGTAACAAAAAAAAGTACAAATCTGAATGCAAAAACTAGAAAACATTACAGAGACAAAAATTAAATAAGTAAATAAACAGAGATTTAATAAGAAAATTCTCAGGGAAAGCACTTGAAGAAATTGGCCTGGGAGAATATTTTATAAGGAGGACCCCCACCACCCCCAGACAAATGAAGCAACACCAAAAATACATTACTGGGATCTGATCAAACTAAAAAGCTTTTGCACACCCAAGAACACAGTAAGTAAAGCAAGCAGACAGCCCTTAGAATGGGAAAAGATTTTTGTACGTTATGCTTCTGACAAAGGTCTGATAACTAGAATCTACAGAGAACTTGAACTAATCAATAAGAAAAGAATAAATAACCCCATTTCTATGTGGGTAAGAGAATTGAACAGAAACTTCTCTGATGAAGACATGTGCATGGCCTACAAACATGAAAAATGCTCATCATCCTTAATCATCAGAGAAATGCAAATCAAAACCACTCTGAGATAACTCCAGTAAGAATAGCCCACATCACAAAATCCCCAAACTACAGATGCTGGGGTAGATGCAGAGAGAAGGGAACACTTCTACACTGCTGGTAGAATGCAAACTAATATGGCCTTTTTGGAAAGAAGTTTGGAGAACACTCAAGGAACTAAAAGTAGACCTACCATTTGATCCTGCAATTCCTCTGCTAGGTATATACCCAGATGATCAAAAATTATTTTACAACAAAGACATTTGCACCAGAATGTTTATTGCAGCCCAATCGTAATAGCCAAGACATGGAAACAGCCCAAGTGCTCATCGACCCATGAATGGATTAACAAATTGTGGTATATATACACCATGGAATACTATGCAGCCATAAAAAGATGGAAACTACACATCTTTTATGTTTACCTGGATGGAGCTGGAACATATTCTTCTTAGTAAAGTTTCCCAAGAATGGAAAAAAAAGTATCCAATGTACTTGATACTACTATGAAATCACTATGTAACCACCTACACAATCATACCAATGGCAAAACATAAGTCCATAAAGTAGAAGGGAAGAGGAGAGAGAGGGGTAGGAACAGGGGATATGGGAGAAGGGAGGGTATTTGAGGGGACCTCACCTAATGTGCATGATGCAATGGTACATTTCAAAACTATTAAGAAATGAGTATAATTGTGATGGATGTGTTACTTGGTTCAACGTAAACATTTCACATTGTATAACGAAGCAGTACCCTGAACCCCATATATGTATCAATGTACAAAGTTGTGATTTAATAAAAAATAATTATAAAAAGTAAAAAAATAAAGAAAATTCTCTCCCAGATTCAAAGCAATTTGAATAATAATCCCAGTAATTTTTTTTTAATTGACAAACTAAGGTCAGTGAGGTGGGAAGGGTATTATGTACTTCTTTGTGAATAATTTTTAAATATATGCCAATTTTTAAATTTAATTTATATTAATGGAAAATCTCTTCCTGGGAAAATATGTGATTTAGCATAATTAAAATGTTGCAGGAAGATGAGGCCCAACAGAGAGAAAGAGCACCAAAACACCACGCCATGTTTATAAGAGGAAGGGCTTTATTCACTAGCTGTGAGCTTACCTCATAGAAGAATTCCAAATGGGTGCGCTCTCCCACTGGCTTGGTCTTTCCCTTTTTATCCACAGTCAAAAAGTTCCACTCCACAGGTACCCTTCTCACTGGCCAGTTTGGATCAAGTGCAAAATGCTATTAGCCCCTACGGAACTACAGAATTTCACAGAACTTGGAAATTTCCAAGTTCCAGGAAGTTAAGTTTACAAATTCCCAAAAGCTCAGTCACCATGGAGAGGACCCCACAGGTGTATCCTTGTGGTCTCCTTGAGAAGACCTGTTCTCCTAGACCTTACCTTTCTCGGGTATCCTCTCTCAATAATATATTTTAAAGACTAGTAAAATTATTCTGCTTGTATTTTAAAAAGTACATATATATTTATCTAGGCAAGTTATAGAAAATTAGAAGGACTTTGTAAAGCCTCCATTTGTTTGCATACAAAACATTTTATCTTGATCAGAAAGCTCATTTTACCTTGATCAGATTTATCATCTCAGGCAAAATTCTTAAAAATTCTTTTATAGATGATCATTTTTGAAAAAAATGAAGAAGATTAAATTACAGTAAATTTTGTCAGAACTTACCGATGTCATTCACATAAGAATTTTCATCCATTTTTTCTTTTCTATTGTCTAGCAATGCTATTTGTGATTTTGAAAAATAATGTTTTATTTCCTAACAGAATGTTATCTTGTGTTTTAGTAGTTACTGTAACTGATTGCAAAGAATGACATAAAATTGTACAAAGAGCACAATTTCCCTATTTTATGTATGTCTCTTTACTATTTATTAAGATTGATATTATTAATACTAACATGGAGCTATCTCAATTCTTTTCTGTGCTCCTGAGTAAAATTTAATTATTAGATTCTGGGGGGTGGAATTAATCAGTCAGATTTGGAAAATAATCTTCAAATAAACTGCCAATAGAAAAGCTAGCTATATCTATTTCTTCAAATGAGTTATTAAAAATATTTTAAAAATTAGTTACATGTTATAAGACAGTCTTGTAAAGCCATATGTGTTATTGAGATTAAAGTTATAAACAGGGAAGCAGTGTAATAAATTATAATAAAAATATCTTCTATGAGTTCAACAGTAATTGGTGAATTGTTAAATCAGCAGTTGTATTTAATAAACATATAGGTCAGAGATGATAGAATGCTTTGTCATAGTGAAGAATTGAACAAATTGCTTTATTTTTACTCATCTTTGATCAAGTTGAAAGAAAAAGAGAAATTGACTCTTGTGAATTGTATCTAAGCAGGAAAAAGACTTTGGATGTGTCCTTAGATAATATTTCAAGGAATTGTAGTATCCTTAAGGTAGACATAACTGTATGTTTCATCTGATCTAATCTCCACTTATAGTTCATGAATGTGACAGCACAAGGGTTAAGAGAAGTGCAAACCATCACACAGCCAGAGACAGAGACTAAAATGTAGATTTCCCAATATTTAATCTAATAGCCTTTCTTTTTCACTATAGACCTTCTGGGGGGAATATATATACACACACACATATATTTTTTTCTCCTCTGTTATATTCTTTCCTCTCTATGTGTAGATATAGTTGAAGATATAGATATAAACCATATAAAAGTATATGTAATCATTTTTGTTTTTTACTGTAAGGAAATATGGTTAAGTAAATAATAAGGCAATTAACAAATTCCGGAGTTATTTGTTAACTCACATACTTCCCTTTAATCACTGACAATCGATTAGATAAGTCCAAAATTATTTGAACTAGAAAATGTTATTTTCTATGTTAATTTATAGTGTTTTTTTCTTTATAATATAATAATTTAAACAATATGAATTTCAATTAATAGGTCAAAATGTTCCATAGTTTCTGCTATATTCTTATTGATTCAAGGTAGGATTACACTTTCTGCTTTTTTTCTGTTTTTTTATAACTGCATTGTTTAATTTGGAATTAAAAAATATTTAGAGAAGATGAATGAAACTTTATTGGTAATGTATCTTAGTGTCAGTTTTCCTGTTGAGTTTTTCCTATATCCAATATCACAACGTTACTATAGCAAGATAAGCATCATCACTTAAATTTCTAATAGTGAAATGTTATTATCATACATAATTGGCAGAGGCAATGTAAAAGTGAATCAAGAAAGTTTGGTTCAGAAAAAGTAGCATACAGTTCTTTAGTAAAAATGGAATTTCTGACACACAGAAAATTACCACAATTATGGAGCTATTCTACCATGTTAGACCTAATTTTTTACAATTAAATTTTAATTTTATAAATAAGGAATGTGCTGTAGATAGTACATATGATCCTCGTGTTTGGCTGACAGATTCCAAAAGCAGAACACTGATAGAAAGTAATTTGTTACCTTAGGTTGATAACTCTTTCAGAGTATCTGAGGAAAAAAGGGGTTGATCCACTAGCAATTGATCTGAAGAGAGATGATTTTTATCCTACTTAAAGTAAGTATTCAGGCCCAAAGTATTTAAAATAAATGACATCTAGAATAGTTAGTTGATTATATCTTTTTATAATATTTTTACATCCAACTGTAAAACCAACCAAGAAGTAGCTTTTATAAGTAGGAAGAAGGTAATAAACTGAGAAACTGAACGCTTTTTGTTGATTTTGGAATCCTCCCTCTCATTCTCTAGGGCCAGGTAGAGAACCAGGTAGAGCAACGTGGCTCAGAAAACCTTGTGCTAGAGCAGGGAAGTGCCGTGCTTTACTTATAGCAAAGAATCCATGCAGGGAGATCCATGATAGGAACTGGAATTTTTTGCTTAAATTTTATGCTTTGTAGGAACTTTAATTAAATTGTGCTTCAGCTCAATTTTTTAAGTAGGGTCTGAATAGGAACTTTCAATGTGATCTCAAAGACAAGATTATTTTAATGGCAAATTTTAGCTAACAATTGACAGGGAAAAAAAACTTACAAACCTAAACAAGCTGTTGTTACAGTTTAACTATAAGCTATAAATTTGAAGTCCCAACAGTATTCTGTCCTTTAATTCAATAGGAAAATCTGTTACTGCATTTTTGTGGAATTTTTCTTGGATCACTTTTCCAGTGTGACGTGCATTACAACTATCTTCTAGCCTTTATTTACTGAGCTCATCAATAATGACAATGATTAGTCATCATGACCTAATCTTATATTTGTGTAGCACCTAATAGCTTTCAAAGTACTTAAAAAAATTTCTTAATTTTTAACACAATCTAGTAAGCTATGTTGACATTATCATTCTCCTATTACCCCTAGAATTAGCAAACAGAAGGACCAGTGCAAAATTATAGGATTTTTAGCATGCATTGCAGTGCTCCTTTAGTTTCACAGTATTGCTTCTCCAAATCCCACTATACTGAAAAACAGCAACAATCATAATAAAGAACATTTTTTTGTTTTAGAAAATTTTCAGAGATCATCTTTCTATGTTTGATTGACTATTTAATTTTATTAAAGTACATGGTAGATATTAATGGATTTAATGCTTTTTGAAAAATTTTCTTCTCTTCTATAAATGTCTTTCTGTCTTTATTTTCTATTGAAATTCCACCTATCATCCCAATCACATATTACATAAATTACACTTCTCCAGAACACTTGATAGATCTCCCACATGAAACTTTGTTCTCTTTACTGTCCTCTCTAATACATTCATCTGTCTTTAATTTATTGATATTATTTAGAGTATAGCCTTTTACAGTAGCTGGGATTAAGGAAAATTTCTAGTAATTAAATTAAGATGAATGAAAGTGGAAAACAAATTTAGGGAGACTGAATGAATAGACAATGGAGAGGAAGCATAATGAATTGGAACATAACAGACTTTGAAGCCAGATTCCCAGAACTGAATCTTAGCTCAGTTACTTACTAGTTACAGGGCCATGGGCCACGTATTGTCCAATAAACTGCTAATCATTTTTCTCATCTGTAAAATGAGATGATGTTAGTTATCTACCTTCGAGGTTTAACTTAGAACAATGTTCATAGTAGGTTTTATACACAAGCTTACATATATGAAATGAAAACTTTTATTCTTTTTATTTTTACTAAAAGGATTCTAAAAAATTGAAAACATCAGGATATTTTACATTTTTTAAACAGTAATAATCAATACTGATGCCTTTACCATATTGTGTTCACTAGCAATTTTAAATATTTTCCTTTGCTAAAGTTTTGAGGATTTTTGAAATTTTAAGGATTTGTTTTGCTTTGCTATAGAAAATAAAAATATTTGGAACTATTTTATTCAGTGGCTGATGCTCCAACTATTTAGAGTCACTGTGATTTTATCACTCTCAAAGTACAATATGAATTATACAAAGGCAGGAATTGTTCTCTCTCTTGTTTGCCATGGTACGCTCATGTAATGCTTGGTAAAAAGCAGATAAACAAATAAATTATTACTTTTTTTTTTTATCCTATTCTCTTTACCTTCATCTCTCAGTCAATTTCTCTCTATATTGAAGTGCTGCTCTGCACAAACCATATTTACTTTCCATCATCTCTTTTTATTGTTCCCAATAATCTTCTACTTTTCCTCTGTCATATGCTTTATATCCCTTTCTATTGCAAGCCCTTTCTTTCTGTCATAAGAAGGTGGTAGATAGGATAGACTGACATCATTTCAATTTTTCTTAGTCAAAATTCAGTTTTATTCAGAGCAGTGTACGTCCAGCTTAAAGAACACAAGCCTTGAGGTGCATTACAGCTCAGTGTAACCATTGCCTGTGTTTGGACATCACTGACTGGGACTTGTGGGAAAACTCATCACAGCAGAAACAGACAGACTACTGTCAGATGATGCTCTTTGCTCCTTCCATCTCATCTTTTCTTTTAATTCTCCCTGGAGCCCCAGTAGCTACTTTTGTAATCTAATTTGATGTTTAGATTAGAAAATAAGTTCCATGTGTAGAGGGAGAGGAAGATGAGAAAGAGTGGAGCCATCACTCTGATCCTAGACTGTTGATTTATTTCTTCTTGGTATTTTGTGAGAAAGAGCTAAAACTTACTTATCTATTGGATTTTCAGTTCTATGCACCAGAATCTAATCCTAATTATTAGAGTGACCAATGTAACTGTGGAAGAAACTAGAAAGCATCAGTAAGATTGTGTACAATAGCAGGTTCTCTGATTTGGATCCTGCCCCTCTCTCTGAGCCTAATCATTATCAAGGATCCAACCATGATGTGCTTAGTGTGAATGAATTTCTTATGAAAGCCAGTTAAGTGATAAAACAGTGTTATAATCAAACTATTTGTTGGTTGTGGTTTGGAGAGCAAGAATGATGAGGGTGAAGAAACTTAAATGGCTCACTGAACCATGAAAAGAAAGATGAAATTATAGATAAGTCTTAGAATTTCCAGAGATGGTAGAGGTTGTAAATATTCAGAGGTTATAGACAGAGTATGGTTGTACCATACAGCTTATATGGTACCCTACAGAATAAAAAATATGGTTTTATGCCAAATGTACTTAAAACTCAAAAGGGTAGATAAAGTGATATGAAGATAACAGAAATTACTTTATGATTAAGTTAAAATGACTGTTTCATATGTAATGGGATAAAAATCCTGAGGACTACTGGAAGTGCTATAAAAATAAAAGCTTATTTTGCTACAAATACATGTAAATAAAAGACCAACTTGCCTAACGAGGGAGAAATATGATTACTGAAGGCCCACTGTGGCATTTACTGTAGTCTTTCTGATATTTTTGATTATTTTATATGTGTATGTCTTTCTTCAATGGCTTATGAGAAGAAGTTTGAGAGTGGGGCATTATATTATACAGTGGAGCTATACTATTCTTTCTTGCATTTCCTATATCATCTTGTAAGATTTAGGATTTAGTATGTGCTTATGATATCTAATTAAAGTTTTTTGGACTCTTTTATTGAACTTTTCAAAGAAGATGTAAATACAATATAATTTAGGATGAAACGTGACTGTTTTTGCCAACATACTTTTGATTCCTTTTAAAGAAGATAACAGTTTATGAATGCTTATCTGGTGACATATGAGTTTTTTCACGTTCAATAATTGTAAATGTTAAGAAGTCATAAATTTAGCAATTCTGGTAATAAAATATATACTTTAACATTTTTTTTGAGTGTTGTGATATGACTTACCTACATTTAAAGGATTATTTGCTTAACTTTCTAAACTATGTTAAGTGGTAAAATAATAAAATAACTAATTTCAATTTGCTGTATTGCTTTTTAGTCAATGAAAATGGAATAACATGGGTACTAAATACTGCTTATCACTGAGTAATTTTATCCTTCAAGTTCTAAGTTCCTATATGTATGTGTACATTTTTATTTATGAAATTATGAAATTGACTGCAAATATTACTTATAATAATTATATAGTTATTTCAGGGTCAGTTTTAGAAATAAAAGCAACTGCAATTTATTGTTAATTCAAATGAATGCATGATTAAAAGTACATTATTACTTTTCTCAGTCATAGAATTCTCTACTGTTTTGTAAAAAAAGAAAGTAGGAAAGTATAATTTCTAAAAGGAAACTGAAAGTAAGCTTGAAACTAAGAATGAAACAGAAAAATCATGCAAAAGAAATATTGTTGACTTTATATAAAAGCAATGATGATTTTATAATTTAAAAAGCACAATTCAAGGTCTTTCTGAATATTTTCCAAGCCAGCTTAAAATTGTTGCTCTTAATGCATATGCCTGCTATTTCCCATGATCACTTGAGAAAAATTGTCTAACTCTTTCCCCTGCAGACAATGCAGCAATAGAATAAACCCCCCAAATGACAAATTATGTCCGAAGTTCCACCTGTATCTCTAACATTTTATTATTTCGTTTACATTCCTTGTTTTACATTTAGTAGGAGATAGTTCAAAATAGATGCACTTATTTTTGAAAATGTTCCTTTTGGTTAAATTTTGACATAGCAGGTTGATATTCTGTTTTTATTTTATTGTTAATAATTTTGAAAAGAAATCCCAAATAGAACTTTTTAAGACTAGTGGCCTAACTAATATTAAATGACTACAAAATAAATACATACTGAAAGGGTTATTTACTTAATGTTATAGAGCCAGTACTGCAAACATTTTATAAAGATTATAAATATTATGGAAGCTAATACTCAAATAGTTTTTTTAAATTTATCATTTAAATTTCTATAAGCATTGATTGTTAAGGAGGGATTTATTTCTAAGTTATATAGCTAATAAATTCTCTGAAAGAGAAGTATTAACTGCCTGCTTATTCACTATTTATTTAAATAATTGACAGTTCTTAATAATTATTTTATGTATAACATTACAAATTGTATAATCTTTTAATTCTTCAAAAAATAAATATACAATTACTTTTTTTTTTTGAGATAGAGTTTCACTATGTCACCCTCAGTAGAGTGCTGTGGTGTCATAGCTCACAGACACCTCAAACTTTTGGGCTTAAATGATTCTCTTGCCTCAGCCTCCCAAGTAGCTATTTTGTTGTTGTTGTTGCAGTTGTCATTGTTGTTTAGCTGGCCTGGGCTGGGTTTGAACCTGCCAGCCTGGGTGTATGTGGCCAGCACCTTACCCACTGAGCTATGGGCACTGCCCTACAATTACATTTTAATTGAATGATAGAATTTTAACATGTCATGTACATAGGAAATTTTACTTTGTTGTTTATGGAACACTTGGTTACTTTTGAGAGTGATTGTTCAGATACTAATTATAATCTTCATGACATATGTGCCAGTTGTCAATTTATTGCCTCTTAGCTTCAAATTTTACCCTTTAATATACTTTCTTCAAATGGACTAAAATTAAAAAAAAAAATCTGTTTATAAAGAGCATGATGTTGAGCTTTCTCAGTAGAGGATGCTGAAGGGAACTTGAGAGGAAGGGGCTCCCCTGTCCTGGGTGCTGCATGTTAGGTCAACGGTGTGGGTGGAAAGACATTAGTTGGTGTACATCTGCAGCCGTGCACTCTGAATGTATAGGCCTCAGCAACCTCATGGCATTTTCAACATGGATGCTAATTGTCAAGTCCTCTTTCCTACCCTTTACTTCTACTACCTCTTTTGCTCATCCCCACCCCAGGTTTGTATCTTATAGTCCTTTTTATATCTTGGCCCTCCTAACACAGACACTCTGTGATTCAGGCATCATTGCCATACCAGGGCTCCTGTTCTGTCTGCACACCTCCAGCTGTGGTTAGTCTATGTCTGGTTCCTGGCAATGGCTCACTTCATGGGCATTAGCACTTCAAACCCACACTGCATCGAAACCCCCATTTCCTTTTCATGCTCACATACCTGGTAATGCTCACTGGTGTCCCACCTGTATCTAGTCTGTTTTTCTCTTGCAATCCAAAAGAATGCTTCCTGCTTCCTCACTAACTACAGACCATTTCTGAACTGAGAGAATGAGCAAACTTCTTTGTTATCCAATAGACTGAACTATACTTTTTCCAAATAGGTCTGAACACCAATCTTGGGAAGGGGGCATTCCCTTCCACATTTATCCTTCCGTGGGTACTCTTCTGTTGCCATAGGGCATGATATAGAATTATCTTATATCCTATAGCTACTCTTTTATCAGAGTTTAATAATTCATTATTTTAACCTTTTCCTGTTTAAATTTCTGTGTGCTTCCAATCACTCCTGACTGGCCTCAAACTGATAACAGCATGCCTCCTTTTTATTATGCTGATAGTATCTAATATCAACTCCTTTGATCATAGTCAAAAAGTTGATATCTAATATCAACTCCTTTGACCAAAAATACTGCCAAATTCAGTATATTCACCTTTCCAAATTTGAATAACAGAATTTACCTCAAAACCATGAAGCTGAATTTTAGTGTCTTCCCTATTGGTTTCTAGTTGTCAAATTGTACATCCAGGCTATATTCTTTCCTGAACTGCAAACTTGTATTAATATATCCAAACACTTATTAAGTGTTTTTATTTGGATGGTTAATAGACCTTTTAAAAATTATTCAAAATATGAACGAGATGATAAAAACTTGCCAAAGACCAAGTGGCTAACCATCCTGCCACTATATTGTTTTCTTTCTTCTCCATCTTAGTGATAGCAATTCCATTCTTCATGTTTCTTAAGGAGAAACTTTCTTTGTTCCTCAGGTGCTCTCAATCACAAATCTAATCTATTAGGAAATCCTATGGCCTCTATTTTCAAAATACATCCTGATTTCAATAACTTTTCAGCACTTCTAATGTTAACATTTGGCCTAACGATCTTATCTGGATCTTTGTAAGCATTGTCCTAACCGGTCTACTGGCTTTGTAAGCATTGTACTAACCGGTCTACAGTCTGTTCTGATATTAATCTTCTGCTCAAATCCTCTGATAGCTTCTAATCTAATTTAGATTAAAAAACAAGATTCTTATCTTGGCCTGCAAGGACCTGCAGGATCTGGCTCCCCACTGCCTCCTTGATTTCATTTCCTTCTCTCTCCCATACTCTTTGCACTCTAAGGCATTTGGCAGTCACTTGTCCTTACCAACTGAGCTTCATCCTCTAATGTTCTTTCTTCAAACATCTATGTGACCCAATTCTTCCTTTCCTATAACTCTCTGCTCAGATCTCAACTTATAATAAAGACTTTTCTTACAACTCAATAGACTCATCACTCATCGTTTTATTTGTAGTGTCTTTTTCATGTCTCTTATTTAATATATTATGCTAGTTTGTTTATTATCAGTCTGCCACTTTTAGAATATTAATTGTATAAGGGCAATACCTTGTCTGGTTAGTTCACTTCTGTTTCCTAAAACAGTGCTCAGGATGTGGTAGATACTTAATAAATATTTTTGAGTGAATGAATTAATGAATGAATTTGTTGTCTGTAGTATTTAAGCCTTAGCATTAATTTTATTGAATAATATTAAATCTCAATATAAAGATAGGAAACTGGAACATAAAATTTTAAATTACTTTTCCATGTAAAAAATAATAAAAAGGTATTAACAAATGGCAGAGACAGGATATGAATTCAGACTTGCCTATAACGAAAGTCAATGCATGAGTTTCAACTAAACCATACTGTCTGTCAGAAATCCTAACACATATATAAATAGATACGTAAAATTTATGGATATATACACGAGATCTGAAAATTAAGTTTGTGAACCCATCCTAGAAAAAGAACTATGTATCTCATTGTTAAATATCACTATGGTCACCTTTGAAATACTTCTCTTGGGAAGCTATGCACTGATGCCAATGCCTGGTCCATCCTTTAAAGAATTTTGAAATTCTTTCTGGAATGACCATCAGAGTTGTTGTATTTCCCTTGATATCCTGAATGTAATGTCATAAAAATATCTGCCTTTCAATATTTCCTTTATGTTAGAGTAAGGAGGGTGTTCCATTATAGTTATTTAGAAACTGGCTGAAGACCTCCTCATGGACAGTATCATGTGAGGTCTTTGCTTTTGTTTATACGTGAGCCTCTTTGGGATCATTTTTTGCACACAACCTTTCTTTCCTCTGCCAAGATTTTCAGTCAAGGTTTTCCTGATTCTCTATTGATGTTTATTTGTTCTGCTTTGCTTCTCACAGTGCGCTGATGATTTTGAAACACAATTTTATGAATTTTTGCCATATTTTCATCACTTTGGCTCATTATTGGCCAGCCTGACCTCTTCATCAGTGATGCTTTCTCTCCCCTTGGAAAAACATTTAACCCATTTGTACACTGCCATAGTGTATTATACTATTTAATCCATTTGTACACTGCCATAGTGTATTATAGTATTATCCCCATAAACTTGGACTAACATGTCCCTGATTTCACTTCTACTTTTGTCAAATTTAACAAAAAATTTAATGTTCATTGCTTTAATCCAAGCTCCAACATTCTCATAACAGAAAACAAAACACACAACAATAATCATAAATACCACTTAATAAGACATGGCCACATGTCAACACAAACACAACTGATAAACCGAGGTTATGAAACCTTACTAAGTTATTTGTACAGTGCTGCCAATGGTAAGTGCACCATGGCAAGCTCATGAATTTACTTGTCAGACATTCCATGTATTCATAAAAAAAATGTGTATTTATATCCATTTGAATTTTTATATAGAATTTTATAAATTTGGTGTATCTATTCATTTATGCATTAGGATGTCATATATGCATATAGGTGTGTGTGTATATAACATAAGTGAAACTAAGATGATTTTCTTATAGATTGTTTTGTGAGGATAAGTTACTTTAAATGTTATATTAGGTCTGTTTTACTTTCATTAGGGTACCAGTTGTACTTTAGAATATCTAAAAATTGTACCTCCTAAGCAGAAATTATAATATCCTATTATTTTTTACATTTACTACATAACAAAGTATCTTATAATTTGGTGGGGCATATGTTTATTATTCATTTGTCTAAGAAAAGCTAGAAACTAGAGATTTTATGGGGAGACTCAGCTGACCTTGGTTGGGCTTGCTTAGATGTCTGGGAGTCAGCTTATTGTTGGCTAGTCAAGGCTGGCCGTTGCTGAGGCAAGTGGAATGACTTAAATCTGCTTGATGAAGCTCTTATTTTCTAGCAGATTAAACTAGGTGTGCTCTGTTCTTGGCAAATGTCCTATTTGTTGTCATGCTAAGCAAGACCTACAAATACAAAAGAAAAACAAGCTGTTTTGCACATCCACCTGACACTGTGTATTTAAAACTCTCATTGGCCTAGCAAATCATTTGCATGAATTTTAGAGTCAAAGGATTGATTCTATGTCTTATCTTCATTATTTCTGATTTTCTCTTATCTTTCTTTCTTGACTTTATTCATTTGAATCATTTTTTAGCTTTCTCAAAAATGTCAATTTTTTTAACATTGTCATAGGATGTCATAGGATGAGGTCAAATCAAACAGTAATTTTTTTGTGGACTTGTCATAAGTATAACAGGGAAAATCTGATTAAAATAACATTGTTCATATGATTATTATGTAGAGCTATCTCCTAAATTAGAAGATAAAATAGATAATTATTTTTATGGAAGATTACTTCCAAAATTATAATTTTATAAATGCAAAATATGAAGAACAAACTATACAGAAACACAAATATGCAATATTTATTTCCTTATTTCCCTTTGTAATTAAGTATTGCAAACATTGTAAAATTAAAACTCTATTAAAACATGTTGTCATGTTTCATTGTTAGAAGTACTCAGGCTTTTCTAAAATAATTGTTTCCTACCAAATAACATCTATTTGGTTGAGGATAAATGGGAAAGCCTTGAAAAAATATTAGGAAGAAGAAAAATAAAATCAAACTTTCCCTGGTTCAGTTACCATACTCATTGGTGGGGTTGTTATAAATATACAATGGAAGAGCTGATTAAAAGAGCATATTGTATTTAGTATTTAGTCAACATTTTAATAGAGAACAAACATAAATAGTAATAGAATTAACAATATACAGCTTCTTTCTCAAATTACCAATAACTGAGTTTCATTTGTCTTTTAGGTCGTAAAAGTTACTATGCTTCTAAATTTGAGGCCAAAAGTTTTTTTCTTATGGATCTCAAAAACATGTATTATGAGTACTCCTACTGAATATTTTGAAACTTCAGAGATATGATACCATGATTTTTTTCACATTTAAAAATTTAATAATTTTGAAAGTACAATTCATTTGAGATTTAACTTTCCTTATTTAATTCTTTTGGATGGGAGACCATATAAGATTTATTCATCCAAAGGCCTTTGACAGTGAAGAAGGCTCTGTAAATGATGCCCAGACATAAAATAACACTGTCCTAGCCAAACTGGGATATTTAGTTACCCTATTTGTATGTTCTGTATTTGTCCTAAGTTATGTGCCATCTCTAATAAAGATTTGGGCTACAATCTAGTAAGCTAAATCTAAATAATAAAATCATGTTGAGTGAATTAACATTCAAATATATTACTGACCAACCAGGGCCTTTATCCACTGCACAAAAGGAAGCCAATACAATGAGATAACAGTGGTTGCAGCAGAGAAAGAGTTTAATATCACAGGGTGTCAAATGAAGATATGCAAGGAATTTTTCAAATCCATCTCCCTGAGCATCTGAGGGCCAGAATTTTTATTTTTATTTATTTTTATCTTTTATTTTGGAGACAGAGTCTCACTTTATTGCTCTCAGTAGAGTGCTGTAGCATCACAGCTCACAGCAACCTCCAGCTTTTGGGCTTAGGTGATTCTCTTGCCTCAGCCTCCTGAGTAGCTGGGATTACAGGTGCCCGCCACAATGTCCAGCTATTTTTTGTTGCAGTTTGGCTGGGGCCAGGTTTGAACCCGCCATCCTCGGTATATGGGGCCAGCACCTCACTCACTGAACCGCAGGAGCCTCTTGGGCCAGAATTCTTAAAGGTGGTTTGGTGGACAAAGGTCTAAGGAATCAAGTCTGTTGATTAGCTTGAGATGGATTCATAGTGTTGGAATGCAGAAATTGCCTTCTTGTGTTGACACAGTTACTGGGTAGAGGGTCACAGGACCAGTTGAGTTCCCATATATGGCCACTGGTCCAGTTTATGTCAGTCAGTCCTCCCGATGCAGAGCTGGCCCAGTTGGCATCAGCTGGTCCCTAAAAATGCAGTCTGAAAAATATCACAAAAATTGGTCTTATGTTTTACATTAGCAATGTTATCTATAGAAACAATTAGGGAAGTTATAATCTTACGCCAGTCAGGGATACATGGCTCTTAAGCAGTGAGCAATTACAGGAAAACAAGTGATGAAACAATGGCTGGTTAACTTTAGCTACCACAGCTCTTTAACACAACTTCAATTTAAAATCCTTCATTTTGGCTTTGAATCTTATTTTGTAGAATTTTAGCTTATCTTTGTATGTAATGTGATTAGTGTTTTATGTTTTTAGAATTCAAGGTGCAAGAAAGTTAGGGCAGTATATTTATCACCTAGCTATATGCCTCAGTCATTATATAGATAAGTATGTGTAGGCCTTTAGTTCATACTTGGGGTAGATGGAAGGTTCTTATATATTTCTAGTGTTAAGGAAGGTCAAAGTTGAGAAAGCATTAGGAAGATTTAATCAGGAAGCTTTGAATATCAGAGAAAGGAGATACATTACATCAATCATCTATGTAAAAATTAGAATTCATTATTTAGACATATGATTTTAGGGATGATATCTTTTCATCATCTGATAATCATAGCTAAGGAAATAAAAATATTTCACAAGAAACTGAAGAGTTCTTGAATGACTTCTTAACAATTTTTTTGCATTTTTTTTGTTTGTTTTCAATTTGGAATACTTGGATTTAATATGAAATAATTTCAAATAGGAGAGAGGCAATATCTCTGATTTTCTTTTTCACTGCTGTTATAAAATAAGATTTTCTATCTATACTTTTTCTCCCTTGAAACCTTTTAGCTACATACACCTCATAATTGCAGTAAGTGTGTATATTTGTTAATGTTGTGCACATCTTTAAGGCAAATGTGACTCCTTTTCATAGGGAGAAAGTTTCCTGTGAGGCCAAAATCTCTCATTCTTTTAACTGTCCCCATTCTCCTGTCCCTTCTGTTATCAGCTGCTAGTTGTGTGGACAGAACAGATCTAATGTTCCCATAAAGAACTAAGAAATAGCATAGAATGTGCCTTATCTCAAAAGACGAATGTGTTAATCCTACTCTGTAAGAAAGTGGAAGATAAATCTGACAGAATAAAACATCGAAAATGAGTCATTTTGCTTCTGTGGAGTTAAAGAATCTTTGGAAATATATATTTCATTCAAAATAAGAAAAAAGAAAGAAATTCTGCCACCTGTATAAGTGTTATGCTTTAGCTGCAATGAATACAAACTTAAAGATGACTTTAAAACCTCTAAAAATTAAAAGTAAAACATTTTTCTTTCTTTCTGAAAGCCCAAGGACACTGAACTGGCACAGATTTTTTTTTTTCTCCTAGTTTACTTAGGCTTTATCATAGTGACTAGTCTATTTTCACTATTCATTTTCTATTTAAATTGTGTGTTTTACTTAAACTGAACTTAAAAGACCCCCCACACATGAGTTAAGCACTTAATTCACTTAATAGTAAATTAGCAAAAAGAAAAACCAGTGGTTGAAAATTGTCACTCAGTGATCTGAAATACTTTTTCCTTGTTGTTGATGCTGCAATTGTCATTGTTTTAGCTGGGGCCGGGTTCTAACCCGCCAGCCTTGGTGTATGTGGCTGGCGCCATAACCACTGTGCTATAGGCACCGAGTCAGTGATCTGAATTTTTTTTTTTTTTTGAGGCAGAGCCTCAAACTATCCCCTTGAGTAGAGTGCTGTGGCATCACAGCTCACAGCAACATCCAACTCCTGGACTTAAGTGAGTCTCCTGCCTCAGCCTCCCAAGTAGCTGGGACCACAAATGTCCACCACAACACTCGGCTACTTTTTGGTTGCAGCTGTCATTGTTGTTTTGGCGGGCCTGGGCTGGATTTGAATCCACCACCTTAGGTGTATGTGGCTGGTGCCTTAGCCACTTGAGCCACAGGTGCTGAGCCAAGAAATTCTTAATAGAAGCTCCAGAAAGATAAAAACCTCAGGACACTATACAGATTAACCAAAAAAAAAAAAAAAAAAAAAAAAAGACCATTTCTTTGAAAAGAGACTATCTTATTCTTTCTTAATTAAAGGACAAAAGTCCTCTCTTTTTATATCACTTCCCTACTGACTGTGGTAGGCAACGACTCCCCAAAGATATTCAAGTTGTAATCCTCAGAACCTATAAATATCTTATATTGCATAGTATATTTGTTGTCTAAAGCTACTGTTACAAACCATCTCAAACTGAGTGGCCTAAGTCAACATAAATTTATTGTCTCATAGTTCTAGAGTCAAGAAGTCTGCTGTCAAGGCATGGTTAGGACCTTGTTTCCTCTGAAACTTGTAGGGGAAAATCCTTGCTGCTTCTAGCATCTGTTTGGTGTTTTCTGCTTGTCATTGGTGTTTTTGGTTTGCAGATGTATCAGTCCAATTTCTGCCTGTATTGTCACATGGCTATCTTCCTTCTGTGTGTCTTCCTCTTTCTGTGTCTTCTTTTATTAAAAGAACGCGAGTCATATTGAATTAAGGGTCCACCCTCCTCCCCTCTAAATTCATCTTAACTAATTTCATCTGCAACAACCTTATTTCCAAATAAGGTCACTTTCTGAAGTACTGTGAGTTAAAACTTCAAGGTATCCTTTTGAAGGGCACAATTCAACCCATAACACAGGGCAAGGGATAATTAAGGTTGCAGGTTGCTAATTAGCTGACTATGAGAATTGGAGACCATACTTCTAAGTGAAGTTTCATAAGAATGGAGAAACAAAAGTACATATACTCCTTGTTAAAGTGGAACTTTTTTGTTGATTTGCTTAAATCTTTTGAAGATTCTGATTATTAGCACTATTTTGGATTCATAGCATGCAAACATTGTTTCCCATTGTGAAGGTTGTCTTTGTGCTTTGTTGATTGTGTCCTAAGCTGTGAAGAAACTTTTTTAAGTTGATCAAGTTCCTTTTATTTATTTTTATTGTTAGTGCAATTGCTTTTGGGGACTTTTTAATACATTCTTTCTGAGGACTAATATCCTTAAGAGTTTTTCCCAAACTTTGTACCAGAGTTTTTATAGTTTTGTGTCTTAGGTTTAAGTCAAAAAAAAAAAAAAAAAAAAAAAAAAAAAAGAAAGAAAAGAAAGAAAAAGAAAAGAGCAAAAAACTCCATTAAAATATGGGAAAAGCCATGGACAGAATCTTTGCTCATAAAGACAGATAAATGGCCAGCATTTATAAAAAAATTCTCCTCATCTCTAATTATTTGAGAAATTTAAATCCAAAACCATTTTGAGATATCACCTAACCCTAGTGTGAATCAAGTGGGAACAAGGTCCCAAAGCATCTCTAAACTCTCTGGCCTATTATGTAGATAGATAATGGAATCTAGCATCTTCCCTGGGGTTCATCTTTAGACTCCAGCTGAAACTCCAGCAAACAAGTGTATTACTGGCCATCTTAAATATTCTTGTATATCTATATGAATACTTGATTTTTCTAGTTTTATGTGAATTGCCCAAATATTGACTACTGAGAATTGCTAAATCCTACAATGTACTTTTCCACATACATTGAAAAATCCAACTTCTTTCTTCCTGACAATGCAGGATTGCTGGAGATTCTTAATGGCTTACATTCCCCCTGACTATTTTTTGTTTTAATTTCTTCTTTCTCCTTAATCCTTTACATCTTGCCACCTATATATTTTTTCATCCCTCTATTGCATTAATCTAAAACATAGAATTGAACTACTTTGCCTCAGTTCCCTCAAAGTACCATACGCATCAGACTTTACTAAGGGTAGATGATAAAAAGGCAGATTATTTCAGAGAATAATGATAATGTTGACCTTTTTCTTGTGCTGTGGGAAAGCAGGGAAGTTTATGAAACTCTTCATATTATATTTTTTGTTCAGGGTAAAAGCTAATGGCAAAGGACCACACTGCCTTCATACTTCACTGATAGAACATCAGTCTCCATTCTTTCTTGTGACTTCCGTAAGACTTGTGGATGACATTTGTTTATCTGCCTCTACAAAGCTTCAGGCTTCCTTTCTTTTCTTTGAGACTTTGTTTACTCATGTCTCTGCAAAAGCTTGAATAAGATATTTCTTTATTTGTCCAGTGCATTTTGTCTTTCTCATCTGCAAATAATTTAAACATAAATATTATATATATTTTTTCTTAATAGTCTTTTTCAGGGGCCTTCCCTGGTACATTTATTACCCCCCAACTTCTTGCTGTTCTGCTAAATCCTTTTTGTTTTTCCATCTAAAACGTCCCTGCCATTTTAATTTATTGAGTTTTTCACTTCTTGCATGTCTGGAATGCCGAAGCAAAATAAAACCAAATGTTTATAATTTTCTACACAGTTCTTTTTCTTCTTCCACCTCTCCTTCCTTCTTTTTTCTACTTTTCTTGCAATTTCCCTCAGCTTCCATATTTTCACACAAATGGCTTTGTAAGATGCTTTGATAACCAAAAGTCATTTTATCCCTGAAATATCTGCACTACCTGTTACCAAAACAAGTAATTCAGAATCCCTAGAGCCAGCTGACACTTTTAAATTATGTATGAATATAGTAGCCATCATAACTTTAATTAAAGTTATTTAATATTTTATAATTGTCTCATTTAGTAATATTTACCAACAATTTCTTCATTGAAGATGTTGGGAGTCATGGTTCATGGTTTCCCAAACCCGGTTGGCCTGGTTCAATTACTGGGCAGCACTAGAAAGTTCAACCAAGGCATGGATGGATGGAAGGCAAAAGAGCAGAGAAACTGAAACTAAAACTGGAGCAGCACAGGCAGCAGGGATAGAAAGCAACTTTGTACAGGCTTTCATATAATAAGAGAAAGCTTAGAGCACTTCCAGAGAGATACTGAAGTAGGTCCCTCTCACATGTGAGAAGGGAGAGACAGTGATGCAAGGACATTGTATAGGTATAAATATCTTCTTTCTCTCCATTTGAAAGTATTTGTAACTCTTTCCTTGGTCTCTCTGGCCCACCTTTATCCTTTTCTGTTGGTCATTGATTACCTAGGTTCTTCACAACTGCATTCTTTCCCCTTTTTTGGTAAGAATTACTGATCACAGTGTTACCACTGTGGTGGTAAAAACGGAAGGCCTCCAGGCTTCCTTTTTTGTCAGGCCAGGCTTTCCTCCCATCCGCCTTGAATCCCCTTTCTTTGTCCCTTCAGAGAAGGTAACTAAATGTCAGAAAAACTACGGAATCTTGCTCTTAATTTCCTATGTTAAACTGGGGATAGTATAGGACAAATGATGTAGTCACAAATTTTAACCTCACAACTTATTCAAGTTACTGACTTTAGCTTCAACTCTATTGAATATGTACAAGAAAATGACAAGGAAAACATCCACTATACCAAACAGCGTGAACTCACTGACCATTAATAATACATGAATACATTTGTTTAGAAACTTGATATTTTTGAGCTAAGCGAGGTTTTAGTCTATTTGTATATAAGGTGTTATTAATATTAATCAGAGGAGATCTATTGTTTTTGTTAGGGATATATATTAAGTTTAGGAATAGAAATAGAAAGCATTAATTCATTGCATTCTAGAAGGTATTGAGCGACCTGAAGAATATTTCAAGGAGTTTGCAAAGTGTTTACTTTCTTGTGACCACAAACCTAAGTTAAGCCTTTATTGCACTTGAGATTCAATCTCACATAACAGAACATTCACCTAATTGCCAACCACAGCATCTCATCTTAATGTTAGTGATAATAAAATGGGAAATGCATTTGTTGTTGAAGTAAGCTTAATTAAGAGCTGCTTGTGATCTCATTAACTTCATGTGGGGGAAGGTCTGGGAGGAGTTTGAAAAGGGTTTTAGTTATGAAGAAACAATGAAAGGATGAATGAGATAATAAGGAGATGGTCTTGAATTGTAAATAAGAGAGATTGTACCAAGTTTTCAACTTCATGGACAGTACATGCAATATGACTAGAGTGTGTATATATTTTTTGAAAATCTTTGAATTTGTATTTTCTCATGTCTTTCACCTGATGTTTTATTGTCTGGAAGAAAATCCAGATGCCTTGAAATAGCAGGGTGCATTTTTTTAGTGTCTCTTACAAATGATTGGTATTTGGGTGCAGTCTACGGTTGTAGCTTTCTGTCTTAATCTGATTTCCCTGCCACTGTGTGGTAGCAAAGAGGGGTGCATCTGCCAAAAGAGGATAGGATAAAAGAAGAGGGTGCTAATGTGATGAGCACACAGAAATCTAACCAGATGTATGTGAAATATTCTTCAACATTTTAAACTTTTTTCCTTGGTGGCCTAGGATCATTTCTCTTCCATAGAAATTAAAAGGAGAAAAGTAGAAATAATGGAAATACTCCCTTGTTTCTTGGATTATAGGAAGGGACAAGAAATTGAGGTTGTTCCTGCCAAGAGAAAGTAATATCTTCGTGAAGAAGGAGACAAAATCATTTGCTGAATGTACAGTCTCTGAAGAAAGGCAATCTTCTTTCACAATTTCCTTTTTTCTTTTTTTAAAAAAATTGTTTTGAGACAAAGTCTCATTTTGTTACCCCCCCCCCTTTTTTTGAGACAGAGCCTCAAGCTGTCGCCCTAGGTAGAGTGCCATGGCATCACAGCTCACAGCAACCTCCGACTCCTGGCTTAAGTGATTCTCTTGCCTCAGCCTCCCAAGTAGCTGGGACTACAGGCACCTGCCACAATGCCCAACTATTTTTTGGTTGTTGCTGTCATTGTTGTTTGGCAACCCTGGGCTGGATTTGAACCTACCAGCTCTGGTGTATGTGGCTGGCACTTTAGCTTCTTCAGTAACAGGCGCTGAGCCTCATTTTGTTACCTTTGGTAGAGTGCTGTGGCATCATAGCTCCCAACAACCTCAAACTCTTGGGCTCAAGTGATCCTCTTATCTCAGCCTCCCAACTACCTGAAACTGCAGGTGCCTACCACAATGTCTGGCTATTGTATTTTTATTTTTAGAGAGGGGGAGGTCTTGCTCTTGCTCAGGCTGGTCTTGAACTCCTGAGCTCCGGGGATCTATATCTTTGGCCTCCTAGACTGTTAGGATTATAGGCATGAGCCACCACTTGGCCCTCCTTCTTACACAATTTTCATAATTTTGTAGTTTTCAATAATAAATCATCATAATATGCCAAGGCAGAATATACCATTGAATGATTAATTCATGTCCTTCCACAAGTGGGAAGATTTGTAATGGAATAATTCTTGTAATGGAGAGGAATAAACAGAGAGATGAAAATAAACAGGAGAGAGAAGAAAAGGAAGAGAAAAATGACAAAAAAAATACTTCTGATTAGAACAATCAGAAAGACACTCTTTCAATGCTGGCTGTTCACCAGGAACTAGAAAACACAAATTTGAAGAGCTAGTATAGCTATGTTGCCAGCTTTTTGCCATTCATGTGATATGTCAGGTGTCATGTGTATTTACAGTACCTCCTTAGCATGTCTTTCATCAGGCTCTCTTTCCAAGACTTTTAGCCAAGGACATTTTGTTTTTCAAAACCAAAGAGCATGGCTCGGCGCCTGTGGCTTAAGCGGCTAGGGCACGAGGCACATATGCCTAAGGTGGCGGATTCGAATCCAGCCCGGGCCCGCCAAACAACGATAATGGCTGCAACCAAGAAATGGCCGGGCATTGTGGTGGGCATCTGTGGTCCCAGCAACCTGGGAGGCTGAGACAGGAGACTCGCTTGAGCCCAGGAGTTGGAGGTTGCTGTGAGCAGTGAAGCCATGGCACTCTACCCAGGGGGACAGCTTGAGGCTCTGTCTCAAAAAAAGAAACAAACAAACAAAAAAACCCCAAGAGCATGGAATAAAGATAGGAGCCTACTAAAAAACATGAATTTTGTGCATCTTTCATAGAAGATCATATTCTAAGAGTATAAACTTAGAGGTTTAG
Organism: Otolemur garnettii; assembly: GCF_000181295.1. Classification (NCBI taxonomy): domain Eukaryota; kingdom Metazoa; phylum Chordata; class Mammalia; order Primates; family Galagidae; genus Otolemur; species Otolemur garnettii. Next base: position 3,459,030 of record NW_003852532.1, on the reverse strand, counting down.
ACCACTCTGTAGCACATTCAGGAAGCCTAGTAAATAAAGGTTTAGCTGATTTCTTTGCTTATGAAAATATTGGCCAAATTTAGATATTCACAGAGTTGACAGTGTATTATTGAGAAACAGGTATTTTATAAGCATGTCAAATAAAGTTGAAGAAAAATGAGGCAATATAAAGTATATTTTTTTTCTTAAGGAAGTGGGCAATTTATACCATTAGGGATAAGAAAATGCAGGATGTTTGTGGAAAATAGGCCCATGTCAGTGTAAATAAAGATAATTTAGTTGCAGAACAGATATAGATAAATGCTTACATTAGAAAATAATACTAGAAGATGCACAATTTCACTCCTTTGAACTACTGGGTTGCTTTTCATGAAACAGTAATTCAAGTAAAATGTTTTTCAGGGTTTTATATATTAGACTCTGAAGTTACAAGCGTATTATTAGGAGGCATGCTTGAATTACTAATAGAGTTTACTACTCTGCTGGATTTAAAATGTTATATATCTGAGAATACATAGGTAAAGATGCCTACTTATTAGATGGCTAAAGGTAATAAAAGTGAAAAAAAGTATGTTCTTGCCCCTTAATCTTGCCACAAACAAAACAGATTTTTTATGAAGTTTGGAGATAAGCAGAAACCTCAATTTTATTATTTATTTATTTATTTATTTACTTATTACTTCATTTGACCTCACTAATCTTAGTCATTCAAATGATTTTTATCTCCTGGTATTTTCTGTGCCTTGAATATGCATCTATGTTAACAAGGGAGGGAAGGAGGTATGTGGAGATGCCAGTAGGTGGGCAGATGATAGTGGGAGGTCTGCAGAAATCTCTGATTATTTAATTTTCTCAATGAGGTAGGAATTTCTGTAATTGGCCAAGTGACAATTTGTTGGGTGAGTGAGGGGGAGGGGTTGTGAAATAGTCATTTAGGAGACTGGAAGACTACATAGACCAGATAGATGCTATATGATTGACTAGAAGTATTAGGAATCCATAGAAGTGGGAGTTAGATATCTGAGTTTGGGTATAGGGAGAGAAATCTGGGCTGGATATATAACTCTGTGAATTAAGAATCCATCTGATGAGTGAAGATAGGAAAGATAGTGGAGTAGGAAGCAACAGGAATTGATCTCTTCCCCTAGAAAACAAATGTACCAGCAGAAACAGAACTGCCTGTTCTGTAACTTTGAGGTATGTTTGAATATTTATAGCCTCTGGGAGGGTAGAAGCTTGGCTGGCAAGCTGCTGTCAGTATCTGTCAGTTTAAGACTTCATTGAGGTAGTGGCTGCCCATTCTCCATCCCTATCTCCGTGATAGGAAGCTGTGGAGATGGCAGTCCACATTTCTGATAAGGTTGTTGGAAGAGGTGGACAGTAAGAACTGTGTTCTGTGTCCTCCAAATATTCCATATATTAGGAGTCTGCATTCAGATTGCTGTTTCTAATCATTTTGGTGTACAGAGTTAAGCCATTATTGTTTTAATCCCCACTGGCTGGAGCAGCTTTCAGGGGAAATAAAAGGCCAGAACTTCTTTTGTTTTGTCATGTTTTTGGACATTCAAAAACAGCCATGTAAGCCAGGTGCAGATTATTTCAGAGAATAGTGATAATGTTGACCTTTTTCTTATGCTGTGGGAAAGCAGGGAAGTTTATGAAATTCTTCATATTATATTTTTTTGTTCAGGGTAAAAGCTAATGGCAAAGGACCACACTGCCCTCATACTTCACTGATAGAACATCAGTCTCCATTCTTTCTTGTGACTTCCGTAAGACTTGTGGATGACATTTGTTTATCTGCCTCTACAAAGCTTCAGGCTTCCTTTCTTTTCTTTGAGACTTTGCTTACTCATGTCTCTGCAAAAGCTTGAATAAGATATTTCTTTATTTGTCCAGTGCATTTTGTCTTTCTCATGCCTACATTCCTAGCATTCTGGGAGGCTGAGGCAGGTAGATCACTTGAACTCAGGAGTTTGAGACCAGCCTGAGCAAGAGCAAGACCCCGTCTCTAAAAATAGCTAGGTGTTGTGGTGAGCACCTATAATCCCAGCTACTCGGGAGGCAAAGAGGATTGCTTGATCCCAAGAGTCTGAGGTTGCTGTGAGCTATGACACCATGGCACTCTACCAAGGGCAACAAAGTGATACGCTGTCTTGAAAAAAGAAAAACAACAAACAACAGCAACAACAACAAAAACAAAACAACCAGAAATAGCCACCTATACAGAGGACTTAAAAGTCTACCTGAGATACCCAGGGAGCACACAGGGAAGATCTTAAGCTTTCACATGTTTTGTAAGTGGGAAGACAACATTGTTAAATGTCCGCACTACCCCTAAGTAATCTATCGACTCCATGCAATGCATAAAATTTCTTATCCTTTTTTCACTGAAATGGAAAAGTTGTCCTCAAATTAATGAGTAACTTTCAAAGAGCTATGAGTAGTCAAAATAACCTTGAAAAAGAAAAACAAACTTGGTGGACTCATACTTCTGAACTTTAGAATTCACAAGAAAGTGACAGTAATTAAAACGGTTTTGGTATTGATATATGACAGACATGTAGACTAATGGAATAACATAGGAAGCCCCAAAATAAACTCTAATATATAATAAATTGCTCTTCATCATGAGTCCCCAAACTGTTAAATGGGTCAAAGACAGTCTTTTAGACATGTGATGCTGGGAAAACTGGGAAAATTGCATATTCACAAGCAATAGAGTAAAGTTAGACTGTTATCTTATATCATACAGAAAAATTAGCTAAAAATAGAAACTTTTTGGGGAAAGTTTTTAAAACTTTCAAAAGATAAAATTACAACAAGTTTAGTTTAAACACCTTAATTGACTTTTGTTTGAGTGTTCTGATGAGTTGAACAGAGAGGTTGGCTTTATAGACAGAAAAGAGCTGAGGAAAGAAGAAACAGAGAATAGAAGTGGATTGGTCATTTCAAAGTTACCTTTCATGTAAAAGTTATAGCAGAGTGGACTTTATCATTCCTGCATATAATACAAATAACTTCTGTATAATACTGTCTTCATGGCCCTGGAAGGCTTCCACCTGAGAAAATAACATAATAAAGCATAATCATCTTTAGGGTGCTTGGAAGAAGCAAAACCTGTTTGGAAGGGACCTAACCTCAACCCGAGCCTCTCAAAATTCTCAGAAATAAATCGTACTGAATATGAGTTCATAGTCAATAATTCAAAATTTCACAAGCATGTAAAATATAATTTCTACAGAAAGAATTAACATCAGAATTAGACTCTTCTAATGATTTTAGAAAACAGAAAAATCAGATATAGGCTATAGAATAGTTTCAGATGTTTTCTAAAGTTATGGCAACTATGAAATTTATTTTGCATGTGGATATACTTTTCAGATGAAATGAAGGCACTTATCAATAATTATACACAGGAAAAGATTCTAATTTGGTACTGTGTCAGGCCAATAGTTACTCAACCTAAAATAGATCACCCAAATCTTTTTGTGTTTTTGGCTTACCTATACATTGATAAAATAATAAAGTATATTTATTTATTCTATTTCATTTATAATTTTCAGTAATATGGATCAAGCTATTTCTTAATTTAAGTGGTTAATCTTGCTGTTACTTATTTGGCATAAAATGGCATAAATATTTTTCCTAAGATGATTAGTTAGCAAAGATACAGAATAATATGGGGGGGGGAATGGCTGAGTAAAGTCACACATATAGCAAATCAAGTGATAAAAAGTAGTGGAACAGCATAGCAGTATAAAAAGTAAGGATATAAAGGTGCTCCTTTTGCTTTATTTTGACTCAAAGTTTCCAAATTTTTTAGGTTTAAGTAAAGCAAGATAAAATTAGTAATAGCAAGAAGAATGAAGGATCCTTGATCTTTTTTCCATCTAACTGTGAATCATTTTATTTACTTTGTCCAAGACATTGATGTGAAGTCCCTTATAATAAATCTTCCAGAAACTATTTGGAACCAGCTGCTTTATATAAGATCCTTCCCTGGAGAACAGAGAAGACACCCAAAACAGACTTTTTCAAAGCCTGGGGAATATGTTGAATTAGACCTAACTTCCTGGCAGTGGGCAAATAGGTGAAAACAATTTGGACACTTAGAATACCTTCTCTCACTCCTGGAGTTGGAAAACTAAAGTCTGCAAACTATAGTTTGTCTATTTTTGTACAACCCATGAACGTAAGATGGTTTTGTAGATTTAGATGTTTGAAAAAGAGTAATTCAAACATGAGAATACTATTTTATGTCACATTATGTGAAATTTAGATTTTAGTATTTCCAAATAAAAGTTTTAGTGGAATACAGTCATGCTCATTCATTTAACATTTGTAGTTGTCTGTGGCTGATTTTGTGCTACAATGTCAGAGTTGAGTAGTTTAAATAGAGACCATATGGCTTGCAAAACCTAAAAACATACTTATAGTGAGTCCCATTACAGCCAAAGCTCAATGATTCCTCATTTATTCCATCAGGAAAATATGTTACACTTCTCTTTTTGTTCTTTGACTTTTATAATTAGAAATTTTCACAAACCAGAAGTGAAATTAGTCTTGTGAGGAAAGCTTTGGTTTAGTATTATAAGTCACTGAGCAATTCAATTTTCTTCCAGAGCAATAACTTTTCTGTTGCTTCTAACTTATAGTTCTCATATCTGGAATCCAGAGTGTGCTTTAATAAGATTCCCTTTTCACTAAAATCTTTGAACATTGACAAAATAGTAACATCCATAGTAAAACTCTGATTCATATATTAGCATTTTACATTTATTAAGAGTTTATCTTCCTCCATCAAAGTAACACTCTAGGTTTGTGCTTCCAGTTTCAGGTAATTCAGCAGCAAGAATCCAGTGTGCAAATTCTTTCTTTCTTTCTGATCTGTCAAACCTAGAGGACTGAGTTATATCCTTACCATTACTTCATGGTAATATGGGGCAGTAGCAGCTCTAAACAGCTTGTCCTCACATGACAATGAACAGCTGTAGAAATGGGGAGGATTTAATTTGTGTAACTCTTTTATAAAAGGTAAAATTTGCCCAACTTTCCCAGAAGATTTCTCCTAAGATCTTATTAACCATAGTTCCAAAACATGACTGTATCTAAACAATCCCTTGCGAAATCTTAAATAGAACAAATTGGAGTGGGGGACCTGCAGCCCAAAGCCACAAGTGGCCACCTCGACTGAATCAAAACAAATTATTTGGATTCAGTCAAAATGCTGTGCTCAAGGATCTAGAAGGCCACATGTGGCCCCAAGGCTGCAGGTTCCTCAGCTCGGTATGAATAGGCAACCAAGAGTATCTTGTCCCAGTTTCTAAATTTATATTTGTTTGTTTCTATAATTTTTCCATGTAAAAATGCATTCATTGTCTTTAAGTAAAATTAGACAGCACATAAATTAAGAAAATTTAAGCTTAATGAAATCCCAAAAGCCATAACACCTCATGGGGAAAACATACTCCCCTAAATGTATAAATATGAAGAGGAAAGTGATACCAATAAAAAAGAAAATGAAAACAATTTTAACATGTTAGGCCAGAGAATTGACAGAGAAAGGTCCTTAAATGTGTAAAAAAAGTTCAAATGCAAAGGATAAGACACAGACCAAAAAAACTTGGGTAGAAATTAAATTGTACACCTCTGCTGACTTAGCTTTTTGATTTTCTTACAAATGGAGTACAGTCATTGAGAGTATATACTTAGGAGTTTGACAGCTTGGATTAACTGCTATTGGCTCTATTAACAATTGTGGGACCATGGGCAAATTACTTAATCATCTTAACTTTTGAGTTACTCTTTCAATAAGTGGGAATTATAAAAATTCCTAACATGATACCTATTTCCAGTGCCTCTTGTTTCTTGCTCTCTCCACCTGGGAAGCCAGAAAAGTCAAATACTCTCCTTGGCATCCTTTCTTATGGCTAGAGTTGATTACGTGACCCTATTTTGGTTATGAAATTTAAGAAGAAGCCTTTTGGGAATATGTCTGTAAAAGATTTAGCTTTTCATATAAAAACAGAGAGATTATTCAGGCTATCCTTTCTCCCATTTTTCCTGACTTCAGGAAATACATGTATGTGTTTAGTGACAGACACTTAATCAGAAGATGCAATGGGGTATTTTAGGGAGTTATGAGTTCCTTATTACTGTGATAATTTGTGTACTTTAGAGGTGTGCAGATAGTTCAATCTGCTATGCTCTTTGCTATAATTAGGTAAAAGAAAAGTTAAATAAGATAGCAACAATGCTGTCAATTATAATTAGATTAGGCCTTTTAAAAGCCCCCTTTGCAAAAACTCACTGCTAGTCATTGGTACCTTTATGATTTACCTGACTATATTTGTGCTATTTATGCTCTTATCTCACAATTTTATCCATTCTCTAGTACATCCTGACAGTTCTATGACTCAAGACTTTTGGTCTTTGTATGTAAGCTATGGCTGAATTAAAGCTACTTCTCAGTATTTTTCTCAACTTGTCTGCCTGGGTAGAGAGCTGTGGCATCACAGCTCACAGCAACCTCCAACTCCTGGGCTCAAGTGAGTCTCCTGCCTCTGCCTCCTAAGTGGCTGGGACCACAGGTGCCCGCCACAATGCCTGGCTATTTTTTTTGGTTGCAGCCATCATTGTTGTTTGGCGGGCCCAGGCTGGATTTGAACCAGCCACGTTAGGTGTATGTGGCTGGTGCCTTAGCCACTTGAGCCACAGGCGCCGAGTCAGTATTTTTCTTTATAGAAAAATTTTTGTCCCTTCTGTTTCTGCCAGTAGGAGCAATTATTGGAGAAGCTCCACTATTAGTCTGGGTGATTACATTGTGTATATGTGCAGAGGGAAACCCAGTGGATACAGTCTGGGAACAAATAATTATTTTAGTACTTTTGGCTTTAAAATCTACTTATATATCATTTCAGCAAAATTATTATAGTTTTGTTTTTAAACTTTTTTATGGTGTTCTTTAATTTAGTGACTTAAAGATATAAATTTATATGGTTTTATATATGTACAAGATAATAAATATATTGAAGGCTAAGTAATAAAGTAATGATACTGTCTATAATTCTCACGAATATGTGTTTAATAATTTTTTATTCAGCCATATTTTATCTACCATTATCTAATAACCATCTGTGTAGAGAACATAGAACTCAACTACTAAACATCCAAGAACTTTTTAGACAAAAAGATGAGGTACATAAACCTACAAGATAAATGAGCTCAAACAACTGTTATCTTCTTTTATAGAAGATTATATATAACATCTTATATAGAAGATTACAAATCCAGATGTTAACATTAACTCTTCATTTTTTAAGTATTGAAATGCAAGGAAATTTTGAACACTTTTGTTAGTCTTTAGCTACTTTTTAATTGACTCAGAGAAATGTTCTGTGGAGATATAAGATCATATGCACACAAGGTATGAGTTTTTGCCAAGTTTTCTTAACTAAAATTTAATCTAGGTTCAGTGAACAATATAGTTCTGTATAAATCAGCATAAGTCTGTTTAGTTCACATGAGGTCTTGTTAAATTCTAATAGAATACAACAAGTTTCCCCATAAATAATAAGATAACAGTTTTTCTTGTATTTAATTTATGATAGCATTAATTTTACTAATAAACTTTCAAGGTAAAAATATTTATTTTAATGGTATAGATAAATTGTGATATTTTATAATTATAGCATACTTTTAAGGTCTTGGAAATGAATATATGAGATGATTTCATGAAATCAATATAGGAAGGAGAAAATTATGAGGGGAAAATATCTTAAGTTTTTAAAACTGTCTGTTGTACAGAGATTAACATAAACTTTTATAGATTGATTTAAAATGGAATAAAATTAAATATGTAACGATTGCTTTTTACTGATTTGAATTTGATTTATTGGATGAATTAAAGACATTTTCCTGTACATTTTAATTTTAGTTTTTTGCAATGATCTCTGAAAGAAAAGGTAAGAATGCTTTCATTTGACTGAAAGCGTTTCTGGCTTTGGCTCACATTTTGAAGTATCAATAGATGGTTATAAATTTTACCATACTGCAAGTATATTTTCTGAATCTCTTCTTATGCCACTGTAACCTGTTTTTAGATTGATTAAATAGGTGATTTTATAAGAAACTGTGTGTATGAAAATCCTATTGGTAATTGAAATGACACTTTTAAAAGCATTTCAGTGCTCTTTTATATGAAGGACAAATGATACAGAAGACAAAGGAATTTACTGGAGTCTTCCATTGGAACCTTGTATTACTGTGTATTAACTTAGTTTCCTGAATACAACAGTCCTTTCTAATCCATGATTTTGCTTACCCACAGTCTAAGGAGATCTGAAAATATTATAGTATTTTGAGAGAGAGAGGGATACATCTTAACATAATTTTTATTATAGTACATTGTTATATATTTTTATAATTACTCTGTTTTATTATTAGTTATTGTTGTTAATAAAAACCAAAGGGTAATTTGATCTGGACAGCCAGCCCTGCTTGTTTTTGGCCACTTGCCTTTCTCCCCCTTTTCCATAAAGCTGAAGGCTGCAATAACTGAAGTCCCAGTGGCTGAATGCTGACTTGACTTTTACTGGCTACTTAATAGATAACATAAGTCACCATGATAATTGTTTCTTCAGTTGTTTTTCAAGGACTTGGGCCAGCTTCTGTCCAGTTCAAACCACTTGGGACCATTAACACTTTGGGACTGTGCAAATTTCCTATAGTTGGCCTTTTGAGGGCCCCATACTCCACCCTCAGATCGTGTTAATGCTGCCATTTTTTGTACCTATGTCCCATGTAATACCGTGAACCCCAACTATGCTTATACAGAGTAAGCCTTTTACATCATTTTCCCTACTGCCAATGCACTTTCTCCAGTCTTTAGACCAGCTCACTCCCCTAAACCTTATCTTTGGGGAGGTGAGGATTTGAAACTATTTTTCTACCTTTTCCCTCTCCTCTCTTAGTGTCCTTGGGATTACGTCTTTCTCTCTCTCTCTCTCTCTCTTTTTTTTTTTTTTTTGCAGTTTTTGGCCAGGGCCAGGTTTGAACCCACCACCTCCAGCACATGGGGCCAGCGCCCTACTCCTTTGAGCCACAGATGCCGCCCAAGTCTTTTCTCTCTGGCAAAACCCATGTCATAGTGATTACTTTACTGTTTGGAAGCAGAATTAACCTGGACCTGACTGCTAACATTAATCTCTTACTGTTCCTAATTTATAAATTAATAGGTATATATGTATAGGAAATGCATGTATAGGAATAATCATAGTATATATTGGTTTCTGTACTATCCACAGTTTTAGGTACCCACTGGGGATAGAAATTACATTTATCCTTTGCAGAAAAGGTGCATTTCTACTAGTAGAAATCTAACATGAATAATAAGCTCAATCAATTAAAACTATTATTAAAATAAAAAATAACTATTTTGGCAAATATTTAATATAATTAAAACGCCCCCATTTAAATTTTTATAGAAATTTAATATGCATGAAAAGGGGACACTACTGTTCTTCAGCTCTTTTATGCTCCCTCCCAACAAGTATAGAACCATTTGACATCAAAATAGGACCACGTAATAATTACCTAGGAGCTTATTCTTGCCACAGCTTATTCTATATTACTTAGAATACCAGATATTCTGGGTAATATGAATAAAACTGTTAAGTTTACTGTTTAGGCAGAAGAAGAAAAGAATACTATTGTCTCAAGAGCCATTTTTATTTTTTTATATACATAGAAAGGTGAGTGGTTCAAGGGCTCTACATGTCTTCTGAAACAGCTCTGATTATGCCATTCCCAAACTCACCAACATTTCCTGGCTCACTATTAACTATTACGTAAATGCAAAGGCTTCAGCCTATGTATTATGGCCTTATTTAGTAGATAGTGAGAGATTCTGGCTCTTCTAGGGACAAAGACCTTGCCTTGGTGCTGCCCCACTCTCTGAGCAACTGCTGACCTGGTGGGGGGAAGAAGAGTGCTCTGCCAGTCTGGGAATTACCCAGCCCTAGGCAGACAGCCTAGGCACAATAGGATCTGGAAAGTGACTTAGAGTAAACTGAGGCTAAATATTATTTCATTAGCTGTTCATCATAGTGATTTGATGATAGTTGAACCACGAGGAGAGCCCAGTTCAGACACTATAAACAAGACCCCACACCATATCCAGAGACCTTTGTTACAAGGGGCTCGGTTGTCAACTTTGACAAACATACCTTGCTCTTGCTCTGTAAACTTGCTTTCCTTCAAACTTTATTTTGTGCTTACCTTGCTTTTGTTGTGTCTGAGCATATTTTGGCCAGGAGCACACCAAGAACTGCAAACAGACAACTGCTCACAGACAACCTGACAGCCACTAATTTCCTTTCCAGTGCTGTCTTCTCTATTCTTCACTGCCCCCCACCAAATATTCTAATCTTCTACAGTATCAGCTAATTATATTACACTATTCAATTCCAAAACATGCCTTATGCTTTACTGTATATGGACTTTGCGTACTAGGTCAGACAGTTAAGTTCGCAAACCCATCCTAGAAAACATGCTACATACCTCATTGCTGAATATTATTATGGTCACCAGATGGCCCAGGGGAGTACTCTGAAGGTGACCATAGTGATATTCACCAGCGAGGTATGTAGCATTTTTCTAGGATGAGATCATCAACTTAATTGTGTGAATTTGTATCCTGTTTACGCACAAATATGTGCATTTATTTAGCAAAACCCTACTTGCTTTTTTAGTCCTATCTTAGATGTAGTCTTTTGTGTAGATGTTTCTGATTATACCAACCAGATGAAATTTCTCACTTATTTAAACCCCATAGAACTAATGGCACTAATCTTATTCTATCTTCCACTATAAGAATATGTGTATTTTGTCTCATTTCCACTCTCCACTCTGCTGGAATTTCTTTGAAGTAAAACTCAATTATTTTCCCCATTGTATCCCCTGTAGCAAAAAGATGCTAAATGAATTAATGCTTCATTGAACAGAAGATATAAGATATGGAATCTTTCTTAACTTCAATGTCTATAGTTTAATTCTCAGAATATAAAGTGAAAGATCAACCTATTGACTGACAGGTTATTTAAACTATAAATAGTTTGGACAAATTATTATATCTTTGGTCTATCTCAGTCTTCCAAAATAATGCCTGAAAATTCAGATTCATTTGGTTGTGTAAATAAGAGGAAATCCACATAAATGAGACAATGGTCAAAATGTAAACATCTCCAACAAGCCTGGAACAAAATGTATTTAGTACAGTGGTTCTCAACCTTCCTAATGCCATGACCCTTTAATACAGTTCCTTGTGTTGTGGTGAACCCCAACCATAAAATTATTTTCACTGCTACTTCATAACTATAATTTTGCTACTGTTATGAATTGTAACGTAACTATCTGACATGCAGGATGTATTTAGGCAACGCCTGTGAAAGGGTTGTTCAACTCACAAAGGTGTCGCCACCTACAAGTTGAGAACTGCTGATTTAGTCTAATCTTATCTCTTTGTTTACTGTGATAATATTTAAGGGTAACTCCATTGTACAAGGACACAATGCTAAGTGTGGAGTACAATAAACTAACTTTTTGGGCAACATCAATCACAAAAATGACTTGTTCAAAGTGCAACTAAAATCTTCTAGCTTTTGATACTATGTAATACATGCCTAAAGAGGAAACAAAAAAAATACTTAAAAAAATAGGATAGTTTGCCTACTATTTCACTTTCAATCCATGTCTGAAATAAAAGGAACTTTATTTTTTTATGACATAATATCTTCATTTATTTATTGATATAATTTTACCCTATGTGTTTAAGATGTATGATGTTTTGATATGTATAACATAGTGAAATGATTACTACAGTTGGGACAATTAACATATCCCTCATTTCAAGTAATCTTTTTTATTAATTTTGTGGCAGAAGCAACTAAACTCTACCCTCTTAGTAACTTTTCAGTATGTATTACAGTAGTATTAACTGGAGTATTCATGCTGTACTTTAGATCTCTAGACTTTTCATTGCATACCACTGAAACTGTGTGCCCTCATGACCTTTATCTGCACCCTTGCTTCCACTTAGTCACTGGCCCAATCTAAGGTGACTACCATTCTTTTCTCCATTCTATGTACTTGACTATTTTTTTTTTAAAGCTTCCACATATAGGTATATTAGGCACTATTTGTCTTTCTGTTTCCTTTGAAATAATGTCCTTCAGTACATCCATGTTGTTGCAAATGGCAGGATCCCCTTTTATAAGACCAAACAATGTTCCATTTGTATATGTGCCACAATTTCATAATCTATTTAATTGATGAGCAGTTGTTTTAATATCTTAACTATTGTCAATAATGCCAAAATCAACATGGGAGTGCAGATATCTCTAAGAGGTGCTGATTTCATTTCCATAGGTTACATATCCAGAAGAGAAATTGCTGGGTTATGTAATAGTTTTATGGTTAATTTTTTTGAGGAATCTCCATTCCTTTTTCCATGATGGCTGTAGCAATTTACATTTCTACCAACAGTGTTGTTACCAGAATTTCTTTCTTTATGAGGTCCTTGGTCTTGGGGATTTGAAGAATGAACCCATGGACCATAGATCATTGGTATGATAGGATTTTATTGGATGGAAAGGAATACAAAAGGAGTAAAAAGCAGCAGAGCTTCTGGCAAATGGGAAGACCCAAGTCAGAAGTCTCCCACTGGGTCCTTTGTCTAAGGGGTATATGTTAAATTTTGCCCAGGACTTGGTAGGTGGAAAAACATCTTTTCAAAGTTAATGAGTATATTAACACATGAATGAATGCAGTCCCTTTGCTTAAGTCAAGGTTGTTAGATCTTTGCAGTTTTTGTAGCAGGGAAGGGATTAGGGTATGTGCTCTCTACTAACCACCCCAAAACATTTCAGGCTGCTTTGTTCATGACCTTGCTAGAGCTCAGACGGTGTGGCCTGGAAAGGCCTGTTTGTGCCTCTGTTGGTAAAGGATTGCTTTATATACCAGTTAAGTTTATCTAGGCTCATTCTGGTATTTTTCAAATGTTATAAGTGTGCTTCAGATATTGTAGGTGTGTCATAAGGTCATTTTTACTGCCTTTCACTGCAGAATTAAATTCAATTGGTTCTCCATATATTTGAGAAAAAGCTGAATTATGTTAACAGTTAGAGGCCAAGCAGCTGGCTTCAAACAGAGCAAAATAACTCCTCAAAATGGTTTCTCTGGGTGACCGGGAGCCTACAAACAGAAGCCTGGGGGCAACTGCCCAAGGCAAGACTGGCCCTAAACCTGGGCTATGGTCCAGTCTCTTGAAAATGAAAAAAGGCAAGAAAAATGACCCTAGCTATTTGATTTTTTCCTGGTCTATCGGTGTAAATGGAAGAGTTCAAAGTCATTCTGGGTTTCTCTAAGACTTCGCCTAGTTGTAGCTGGCTATAATGCAAATTTTAAAGTGTCTCTCAACCCTGAGTTTAATTATTGTTGCCTTTCCAACTTTGGGGGAAAGAAAGGGAGGTTGGAAAGCACAGCATTTAAGACCTGCTCATGATAAAATGCCTAGTTTCCTTTGTTACTGGGAATTTACAAGAAGCTTGTAGAAATAATGAAAGGTTAAATGTGCAAACACCACACAGCCTTTTTCTCTAGAGCAGGGCTCACCCCCACTTTGATTGATATTCTGGAGTAGGCGCAGAAAGGGGCAGAACTTGCATCAGGTGGGACCAGGCTCCCTGATACCTGATTTCTTGGGCTGTGCTGCTGGCAAGTAATAAGCACAGGAGAACCAGTGGGTACTAAGCACCACACTGGTAAGAGTGGCTAATTCCAGACAAGCACAGGGGCTGAGGTAGCCACTCTCCTCAGGGATTCTTCCCCAAGAATTAGAAGGATGCTTCCTTTTGTTTGGCTGGAAGCGTCAGAGGACACTTTGACAACCCAGGAATACAGGGTGGGATTGATTAAGATGCTGGACATTTGTTCTTTCCCACAAATGGGTAATGTTTTCTCTCTGAGAACACCCAGGTAATAAGTTCTTATGCCAGGAGAACTGTCATCAGGTGGGACCAGGCTCCTGGATACCTGATATTTTGGCCTGTGTTGCTAGAACACTCCGCTGGGCTATCTTGGGACATGTAGATCTCCAGATGCTTGAATAAAGATTGTACGGTTTTTTTTGTGCACCAAGGCATAGCCTCAGTATTAACTCTCCATTGGTGAACAATGGCCCCCAGAGGGTACTTTAAATTACGATACCATTTTTCATTTAGATACTTTTTGTAAACAAGAAGAAAAGTGGTCTGAAGTGTCATATATGTGAGCTTTCTTTTTCCTCAGGGACAACCCCCAACCATGTAAGACCTGTCAGATAGATTCAGCTCTCCTGGCTGTAGTGACTTCCCCAAATGGTCAGGGATTCCCGAGAGAGGTGCTGTCTCCTAATTCAAACTCACCATCTACTTCTCCCACACCTTCCTCTGAGCGTTCAGAAAACCCCAGGAGGCAGGCTGTCCCAAGAGTTTTTTCTGGTCCTACTGGGACCCCCAAAGGCAACCATATCCTTCTTTGTGTCCCTTAGTGGAGACTGTGGGAAGTGAAAAGGGAAGTGAGTGAGTATACACTCCATTTTTCTCTGGCAGATTTGAAGCAAATTAAGGTTGATTTGGGAAAATTGCTGATGACCCTGATAAGTACATAGATGTTCTCCCAGGGGTTAGGACAAAGCTTTGACCTCTCGTGGAGAGATGTGAAGTCCTAGATGAAGCTAGAAAGTGGGGTGATTTGTGGTTCATGTCTAATACTGATGGCAGTATGTCTCCTGAGGAAAGGGGCAGATACCCCACAAGAAGACAGGCAGTTCCCTTTGAGGATCCCAAATGGGACCTTGAGAAACAAGGCGACTGGTAATGTAAACATTTTCTAACATGTATCCCAAAAAGTTTATGTCAATTCAAGAAAAAACCCTATGAACTTAAAACCTAAGTTGTCTACCATTTACCAGGAGCAAAATGAGAGTCCTCAGCCTTTCTTGAGTGGCTTAGGGAGCCGATGAGAAAGCACACACCATTGACACCTCATTCCTTAGAGGGCCAAATTATTTTAAAAAATAAATTTATCACTCAGGCAGCCCTAGACAGTCAAAGAAAACTTCAGAAATTGGCTCTAGGCCCAGATCATAACCTGGAGAATCTTCTTAAAATGGCCACTGTGGTCTTTTATAATCAAGATCAGGATGAAGAGTAGGAAAAAGAGAGAAGGGATAAAAAAAGAATGATAGCTCTAGTAATGACAAATAGGCACCATTCAGGGGCAGAGGGAAGCCACTGTGGTCTTTTATAATCAAGATCAGGAGGAAGAGTAGGAAAAAGAGAGAAGGGATAAAAAAAGAATATAGCTCTAGTAATGACAAATAGGCACCATTCAGGGGCAGAGGGAAGCCAAAGGAGCTAAGAACAAGTGCTTCCAATGTAGTCAGATTGGCCACTTCAGGAAAGACTGATTCCAGCAGGACACCTGTTCGGCAAGCAACTCTGGGCCCCCAGAGTGCAAGGGTGATTACTGCAGGGTAGCCTGTCCCTAGAGGCGAAGGACTCCTGGGACAGTGATCTCATCAGCGCCCAAACTGGAGTGAGGGTGCCCAGGGCAGATTCTCATGTCTCCAGCTTGTGTCATCACCCCTCAGGAGCCCCAGGTTTGCCTCATAGTGGAAGGCCAGGAGACAGAATTTTTTCTGGACACTGGAGCAACCTTTTCTGTTTTCCTCTCTAACCCTGGTCTTTTATCTCTCAAATCTGTAACTATACAAGGGGTTTCTGGAAAGCTGATTACTAAATTTTTCTCTCAGCCTTTAAGATGCAATTAGGGTGACTGGCTATTCTCTCACACCTTCCTAATCATGCCTGAAAGTCCTCCTCCTCTTTCTGGGAGGGATATACCAACTATAACAGAAACAATCATTTATATGAATATGGGACAGGAACCTATACTATGCTTTCCCTTATTAGAAACAAAAATTAACCCAGAAGTGTGGGCTATGAGGGACAGGTGGGAAAAGCAAAATAAAATTCCCAGTGCCTTTTTACTTTTGAAGACCCCTCTGACTCTAACACCCAACTCACATGGACTGTGTTACCCCAGGGATTTAGGGACAGCCCTAGCCAAAGACTTGAGTCATTTTTCATATCAAACAACAATTCTTATTTAGTATGTAGATGACATTCTTTTAGGAGCACCAGATGCAGAGGAATGTCACAAAGCTACCCAAGCTCTACTAAACTTTCTAGCTCATTGTGGGTACAAAGTTTCCAAGGCTAAAGCGCAATTATGTATACCTGAAGTTCATTATTCAGGTCTCCAGTTTTCACAGAGGAAGAGACCCTTGAGCAAAGAAGAATAAGACCAATATTTGTTCACCCTAAACTTCAAACTCTCAAACAGGCTTCAAGGTTTCTTAGGAAATACAGGCTTTTACAGACTCTGGAAAGCTGCCATCTAGAAGTCTAACATGTAAATCTGGGGATTGCATGACTCTTCCTTCTAATTCACCTTCCCTAATCCCAACTTGGGAAGGTCCTTTTTCTGTTATCTTATCTTCTACAGCTGTTAAGTTATGGGAATAGATTCCTGGATACATTATTCATGAATAAAATCCTGAAATTCACCACCTCCTACAGAAGTAGACCATGAAGAGAATCAACTACAGTCCATCCACACTTGTGAGCCTAAAGATTTGAGAAGACAGAAAGAAAAGGATAATATCATCAAACCACAAAGAGTGAAAAGGGTTCCAGCCCAGAGCTGACTCTATTACAGACCCCTGGATCACCACTCACCTGAAGAGACCCTAACTACCCCCTTCTGTTGATATAGGGTTCCCTCATTCCAGCCTGAACAAGGGACCCCAGTTTTCTGAACCTGGGCAATTTCATGAAGAGAATACACTAACATTTTACCCCAAGCTAGAAGAATCAACTTAAATTTACATTTACTGTGAACCCTGGATCAACCTCCTCTGAGGAACCTCTAACTGCTTCCCTATATTACCGTCTATCTTCAGCAGGAAGCAGTTTGGAGCGGTCAGTACCCCTTTTCCCTAACAGCATTTAGGGCTTCTATTTGGAGAGGGAGGATTGATACAGGATTCTCCCACTCAGGGCTAGACAGAGAGCCCCCCATACTCTAGGCCCAGGTGAGCTCAGAAGTCAGACCCCTATTTCCAGGCACAAGCAGGCTGCCTTTTTCAGGACACACCCTCTGGGCTCTGATAAGATCATGAGCAAAGCAGCCTGTGATGGTTTTTTTGGGTGTTTCCACCTTGGGTAGGAGCACACACCCTGACCCCTTCCATGGGTAATCCTCTAGACTTAAGACCTCTAGATAAAAGAGCCCACATGGAGACTCCTGAGGGAGTTCTTCAATTTTTTCCCCCTTCCAGAAGCTCTGGTGCTTTTTACTTCTTCTGTATTCCATTATAACTTATTTATTATTATTTTTTTAGAGACAGAGTCTCACTTTGTCACTCTAACCAAGAGCAAAAGTCCTGTCTTACCACTGATCTGTGGTCTTAGCATTCATTCTTCGAATCCTCAAGACCAAGGACCTACTGAAGAGTGAAATTCTGGTATGAATAATACTTAATGTCCTAGCCAGAGAAGTTGGGCAAGACAAAAAAATAAAATACATTCAAATTAGGTAGGAAGAAGTAAAATTATCTCTGCAGATGGCGTAATTTTTTATGTAGAAAACCCTAAAGAGTCCACCAAAACATTGTTAGTACCAATAATGAACTCAGTAAAGTTGCAGGATATAAAATAAACATAAAGAATCAGTAGCTTTTCTGTACACTACAATAAACTATCCAAAAAAGAAACCAAGAAAAAAAATCCCATTTACAATGGCATATGAAGTACTTTAAAATGAATTGGTGTTATGAATCATATTCTTACAGATCTTGTGATAAATTTTATTATTTTTGTCTAGTTTCTTTAGTGCTTTTCTTGTGGTTTTTCACATGAATTCCTTCTTTGCCATGCTCCTTAGGAAGATTTATGATGTTGGATGCAGCCTGATTTTGAATCTTTCATTTGTAAGCTAATTCCAGTCCTACTTACCTACCTTGTCCAATGTTTCAAATTCCTATTGTACAGGTAGGGAAGGAAATCTTTCCCCCAAATTTAGTCTGCAGAGATATAGCCTTTTGAAACAGAACCTATCAAATCCCATCCAAGTTTCTAACACATTTCTATTTTAATAATTGTGACAAAATCAATATAATTTCAAACTTCTAACTAAATTGCCCATCCAGGTAGCATCACCAAAATAAGAGGAACTATATGACACATTATATTCTATTTTTAAACTTTGTTTGAAAGATAGAAAAAGTTATATATTCTTCAAAGCTTTTAAATCTTGATAATAGATGCTTTATAAACAGAAATTAGCTAAGGGTATGAGTCCTAGAAATGGAATGAGGATTTTAAGATCTAAAGTTACACAGTATTTTTTTTTCTCTTAGCTCTATGAAAAAGAGACAGGAGGAGAGAAGGAGAGAGAGAAGAGAATTGAAATCTTGGGGCCTTATCATCAGTGGAATGGAAAGCCATTTTTCTATCTTTGTGTCTTTGTCTTTCTTCACTCTGTCCTTCAACCCACTGTCTCTCTCTCTCCCTCCCTCCCTCTCTGTCACACACACACACAGTTGTCTTTGGTAAAAAGTTTCTAAAAGATATCTGTAGGCATAAGTTGTTATTATTATTATTATTATTTTGCTTACTTGCTATTTTCTGCAGGCTGACATTGATGTAACATTTCTATAGATCTGCTGAGATGTTTGTTCAAGTTAGTTAAATAGTTCAGCTCTGGGTCAGCTGCTTCAGTAAGTGTGCTCATATTCAAGAGTGGCTCTCTTTTCTGGGCTTTCACTAAAATTAGATCCTAAATTTTGCTCTGTTTGTTAGGATCATGAATAAATCACTCTGGTCATCCAGGAGACAAAGTGAATAAATTGTCAAGATAATACCAACTTAGAAAGAACTTCCGCGTATGAATTTCTTTAATCCAAAAGAAGTATTTTCCTATCTACTTGTTTAGGTGACATTTTTGTCTCATCTGAAATTTTAAAAATATCAATAAAAATAAAATGTTCTTGGTGGAATGGAAGTTCTTATTTACTAATATATGTAAGTAAATGATCTTTTTGACACCAAAAATATCTCATTTCTCTGGTTACCTATATTTGTTTTTATTGTGTAGTATAATTCAAATTTCAGACTTATCACAGCCATTATACTTCTGAGACTTTTTTTTTTTTCTGATTAGAGGATAAAAAGGCTGAAGAGAATATAAATGAATAAGTTTCTTGCAGCTGTGGCCAATTATAGACAATACCATTTGCTATTGATAGAATTCTTTGGTTAATACTTTATGGTCATCTGAAGATATTATGTGCTGAAATGATGAAGCTATTGTCTGAGTAGATAATAACATGCATTTGCTAAAGATGACTTATTATGCAAACTAAGAGAGCACAGTTCCATAATATCCCAAAGTAAAGATGATATAAATGGCTTTTTGATGTGAACTATTTAACTATAATTTACTTTGCATTTTTTAATGATAGTAGAACAAAAGTCTTTATTACTGTATAATTCAGTCTCTGCTTTCATTTGTGCTTTTTAACCTGCTTCTTCACTAGGGTTTAAATTATAATTTCAGAACTAGTATGATGAAAATAACCCTAGAAATTGGGGAACACATGTGGCTATCCTGGAAATCAAAATTTCCCATAGTATTTTGTACAAACACTAGTTGTACAAGAAGGAGTCTATGGTTTACCATGCTGAAAATACACATATGGTGTTGATTCTTCATGTGTGAATTAGCATGTCTCAGGTTTTGAAATGACCTACAACAAAGAAACTTGTTTTAATGTTGTTTAATCCAACTCTCTCCAAAGTTGTTTAACTATAGAATACTTTATAATGTATGATATTAGCTAACATTATGTGAAAACTTTCTCTCTGCAGGAAAAAAACTGAGGGAATATTACTCAATGCTTAGAAAAGCTAAAGTTTAGGGTATTTTTTGTGTGTCTGATAATTGATAAAATTGACATTGTCTTTGTCATTTGCTATCTAGCCTATTTGTATACCCAAAATCACCTTTCACTGATATGCAAAACTCATGCTGGAATGCAGAAAGAATGGGGACTGAAGACCCCATTCTTGGCAAAGGAAAGCACCCTCAGAAAAAGAGGAAAATTAAAAAGTAAGCTGAGTGAGTCAGAACAAAGAAAAGTCAGCTAGTTTGCATTTAAGCTAGCCATTGCTAGCAAGCACCCTGCATTTTCCGAAATTCTAGCCTGTTGTGGATATAGCTTACAAACACCCCTGCTGGGTCTGTGAGTATGCTGAGGAAAAATGGTCATAGAAGAGACTATGACAACACCTAGAAAGATACTGGGTCATCTCCTGCCTGGTAAACAGGCAAAGCAAATACCCATTGTGGAGATTTGCATTTGCCTGGGGGCAGAGATCAAGGGAATAGCTTAAGTCCTGAGATATAGGCAGAAGAGCTTATATCCCTTATCTCAAAGGAAGATCCTCCGTGGTGGTGATGGGAGGAAAATTCCTCCCTCTCACTGATTCCTTGGAGGATATTAATGCTGGTGGCATTTTACTCCACAGGGAACTAGTGGAGTTCAATACCTCCCTAGAAATCTGGGTGTGTGATCTCAAGCTTGAGGCTCTCCCAATATAAGGCTTAGATTGCAGATTTCTCCAGGCTAGCCTTAATAATAATGATAGGAGCTGATATACTCAATCAGAGAAATTGCTGGCTTCTTTGTTCCCTCCCTCATTTTACCCTCTGGGCAAATAGACTTCAATAAAAGCAAAGTGGAGCAAACGCTAAGTGCCATTGCTAGAATCCCACAATTGGGCAATGGAACCCTGAGCTCCCTTTTTTTTTGTTTGTTTGTTTTTTAATAAGACAGAGTTTCACCATGTTCCCAGTAGAGTGCTACAACTTACAGCAACCTCAAACTCTTAGGCTTAAGCTATTCTCTTGTTTTAGCCTCCCAAGTAGCTGGGACTACAGGCGCCTGCCACAACACCCAGCTATGTTTTCTTTTCTTTTCTTTCTTTCTTTCTTTTATTTATTTTTTTTTTTGGCATAGTTGTCGTTGTTTGGCAGACCTGGGCTGGGTTGGAACCCGCCAGTGTAGGAGATGCCAAGAGCCAGATGACATCCGAGCAAGATGATCTGCAGCTGAGGCATGGACCTCGGGCTATTCCTGCACAGGAGTTCCTTGTGGAAGAAGAGCCCATGCCCTCAGCACGTAGTCATTGTTAATTACTCCCCTCACCTGTATCACTCCATTTCAATAAAAGGCTGGTGCGGAGGTTGCTTGGGGCTACCCAAAAAGTAAGGGCTAGCCTGCCTTCCACAAGCTTGTACTTCTAATCTGCCTCTCTCCTGGTTCCTTCCTGCACTAAGACCAGGGCCATAGGAGCCCGAAGGGTCACTACATGCCAGCTCCAGTGTATGTGGCTGGCACCTTAGCTGCTGAGCTGCAGGTGGCCAGCCAAGCGCCCACTTTTAATTCTACTCTGTGTTTCAGGTCTCTTTCTTTACCATCATTTCTAATTCAGAATTATATTTCTTCAGTTGGTTGCTGCCAGTCTCCACAGGTCCTAGGGGAACCCTTTCCCAGGGTCCTGGGAGTGGGACCCTGACCCTAGAAAGTTAAGTTTTGATAATCACACAATATAAAAGATGGTTTATTTTAATTTTAAATGGTTTAGTAAAAATATAAATATTAAAAACTGATAAATATAAAGCTAATATGTAATTATTATATAGACACATAATTTATAAATATAGTTATATGCACTCAGTAAATGTTAGTATATGCCTAATATATTTATTAACATAATTTTACCTTTTCAATGACATTTCACTACAGGGGTAGGTAATTATATAATTTAATTTTCACCTAGCCTTTTTTAGACTTTGTGAATTTCAAATATATGTAGACTCAGACATTTTAGAATGAAGTATAATTTACTTCTTTTCAAAACTGTGTTTCTATGTCTGCAGAACAGACAGTTTTAGGTTAAGAAGTAACGTCCAAAGTTTCAATCACTTTTTTTTCCACTTAAAAACCACTTTCTGGAGCTCGGATGATCTGTTTTTGTTTGAATAAGTTTTACTCTTGGCATGATGTATGTATTAAACCTGGGAGGTGGCAGGACTTTATATTTTAAGATATCTTCATTTTGCTCTTATATTTTCTTATTTCTTATTTTGCTCCATTGTGTTTTAGAATCTAGTTTTGCTGATGCAAATAAAGTCAGATGGCATTTTGAAGTTTTTTCCGTATGGATGACTTATCTTCCTTTTTGTGGAAATGTTTAAAATTTTCTTTTTATACTTGCTGTTCTACAAATTCATAATGATGTGTGTGTGTGTGTGTGTGTGTGTGTGTATATAATTCTAAATAGCTATATACTATAGTAGTTATATACTATATATGGTATGTAGCTGAGTATCTTTCAATTCCTGTATTCAGTCTTTTACATTTTTAAATGTCTTTTATATTTTTAGAATTCTGTCCTTTTCTAGCCATCTGTATTTCATAATTTCCTTTGAGTATTTTTTATTTTGTCTTTCTGGACATGTGGATTTTGGACCTATCCTAGTTAGTTTCTAAAAAATGTCTTAACTATGTCATTCTCTTCCTCCCTACACCAATGTCTCTCCCTTCTTTTCTGTAATGGTTTTTGGAAGCTATTTTTCTTGTCTCAAAGAATTTTCTATACTTACTGTTACATGGTCTTGTAGTATATTATTGTTCTCTGAATGTTCTTTGTTTTACAAATGAAACATTATTGTGAACATGTTAGTGTATTATTTTAATTTTTTAAAGTTCTGTTTTTTCTCAAATATCCTCTAGAATCTGTTTTCCTTTTTCTCATTTTCTTTGTCTTTCATGCTGGTAGCTCTTCTTATGTGCCAGGCAAACTTTGGTGTGTTCATATTTAAGGAAAAAAGATGACATATCTGTCTACATATGTGCTGCTTGGGAATACAAAAAAAGTGGCAGTATTGTCTTCTTGGTTTCTCTTTTAACAAAAGTTCTAACTTGCAACTCTGTGTTAGTTGGCAGAGGCAGGGTTATATTGATCAAAGGACTTTGCCTTAGTACGAGTAAGTAGAACACTCAACTGCTTTCCTAATACCTCATCCTCATTTCCATAGGTTTTTTCTCTTCATAGCTAACATGAAGCATAGTAGGAGGTGATAGACAAAAGAATATAGCATCCTACACCACTCAGTTAAAACAAAGATAAAAACAAAGGTAAATCAGTAGGATTATAGTCAAGAAGAACTTTGGTAGCAGAACATTCTAGGGTGTTTTCATTTTTCTGTACTGTACTCTATAAAGAAGTACTTTAACAAAGAGCTGCAGAAACAATCTTTTAATTAAATTCACCTATTATTTGTCATTAAAAATTTTCAGAACTCAACCTTTTCCAAAATATAGAAAAAGACAAAATACTACCCAACACATTCTATGAAGCAAACATCACCTTGATACTCAAACCAGGAAAAGACCCAACAAGAAAAGAAAATTATAGACCAATATCACTAATGAATATCGATGCGAAAATATTCAACAAGAT
>NW_003852532.1:3421103-3432858 GCF_000181295.1 Otolemur garnettii | reverse complement strand
AAAAAAAAAAAAGTTTCTTTCTTCTTAGAAAAAAAATCTTCAAAACTATTAATACAAGTTACTTCCTTAACTTGATAAAGGCTATAAACCTAAGATCTACACTAAATACTACTCTTGAAGGAAGATATGCATACCCACTGCTATCAAACCTTATGAACAAACACCAACACCTAAGAATGGAATACCTGCGAACACAGAAGAAAAATAAGTATTAGGAGAAAAGGGATTAACTTATTTTAAATTGAAGATTATAGCATCATATAGCAAATTTAAAATAAATCCAGAAACTACTATAACTAATTAAAAATTTACCTTATTGTCTAGGCATAAGAATTACTTACATGATCATTAACATTTCTTTATACCAGCAGTGATCATTTTCAAAAGACTAAGAAAAACAGTAAACTTCACAGTAAAAACAAATAAAGTTTCTAGTATTAAGAAGACAAAGTGGTGATTCTGGAAGAAACAAGAGTGTGGTGTGAGCATTGGGAAGCAAAATAAAACAAGGAAGTATGCAACCATGAAGCGAATGCTTAGTCTCACGGATCAGAGGCTTAAAGAAAAGGACAGATTGAAACCTAAAGAGAAAGAAAAGAAAGATCCCAGCACATTAAAGGAAAGAGAAGTCCCCCAGCACTCTTCCTGCTTATTCTGCTTATTCTTCCAATATAATACACAACTGGGCCCACCTTACCACACCTTGGTTGATACCTACTTTATCAACTTTTCCATTAAAGCCAAACTGGACTTAGTGCAGTCAATGATGGACTGTCTGTATGTCAAGTGCATTCCTTGTATAACTGACTGCGTAATGGCTGAAATTGAGAAATTGCTGCAGAAGTATTGAGTGGCCCTCAGGATTGCCAAAGATCCAAGATTTGAACAATTACCATGCACACACAAAGGAATCTGTGCAGATGACTGCTTAGTACAGAGAGTAACTCAGCACAAGTGTTACATCGGGGCCACAGTTGATCGAGACCTTAAATGAAGAATCCGGAAAATCCCTGGAGTTCCTATCATGTATATTTGTAAGCACAGATACAATATTGAAAGGGTGCCAGATGATTATGGAGCCCCTCGGTTCTAATTCTTATAAGACAATGTTTGTATTCCTTTCTTCAACCTTCTTTCTCTGTTAACAGTTTGTTAAACATGAAATATGATGAATTATTACTCTCTTCATCAGCTTGCTTTATTATGACCTGGTGGATGTAGGTAAATACACTCATGTTTGGGTGCTATTTTGAAAATGATATTTTATCTCATTGATGGTCAAAGATGCAAAATCTTATGAAGAATGCTTCATTCTTTTTTGAGTTCTATTGCACAATGTGGTAATTATAGTTAATATTACAGTAAATTTCAAATGTTCTTACCACAAAAATGTTAAGTATTTGAGGTAACGGATATATTGACTAGTTTGATTTAATTATTCCACATTGTATTCATAGATTATAACATCATTGTGTACTCCATAAGTTTATATAACTATAAATTGTTGGTTTACAATAAAAATAAAATTGTTGTGTCTTTTTGTAAAAAAAAAAAGACAAAGTTTCCATAAAGAGAATTTTTTAATTCTAATATAATAAACATAGATAATGATTGAATAAATGGGAGAGCTATTCTAGTATTCTAGGCACTTGAATGTGATGACTTTATGTAATCAAGATATCAATTTTCTCTTTCTTAATCTATAAATGTAAATCCATTTAGGATTCCAGTTGGACTTTTTGAAAAAATTGATAATCACACTAAAATTTATGTAAAAATGAAAGTACATGAAGAGCTAAGGAGAAGCTGTAAAGAAGGGGAGCCATTTCTATATCTTTTATTAAGACATATTGCAAGTCTATACTAATAAAAATATTGTGGTTTTGGCAAAAAAAGCAAGACAAATGAATAATAAAATGGAAAAACTCAGATATAGGTACATGCATATATGAAGAAAATTTATTATAAAGAAGTTATCGCATATCAATGGGTAAAGAAAAATTACTTAGTAGGACATACTGGGAAAACTGATATACTTACTAAAGAAAATACTATTAGATCCTTACAAAATATCCCACATACAGATGGAATTTGGATATATTAAAGACCTAAATAAAAAGGTAAAAACTACAGAGTTAGGAAAGAAAATACCGTATTAGACAATACTGTTACAATTAGAAAGAAGGGGAAGACTTCTTGCTAAAAACTGCAAAAGTAAAAAGTGTAAAACAAACAAAGACTAGCCTGAGCTTTATTATATCAAAATGAAGGATTTCAGTTCAACACTGGGGTTTCCTGGTAGTCTAGTGGCTAGGATTTGGTGCTTTAGGATTTAGTTCAATATTGGACATCCGAGGCAAAGTCAAGTAGATGATAGGGGAAGAATATGTGCAGTGTCTAAAACTGACAGACATACAAATCTGGACTAAAGAGAGAATTTCTGAGGTCAAGAAGAGCAAGACAAGAACCCCCAAGAGAAAATATACAAAACATATTAAAATACCTATTTTTTGGTCTATTCATTATTACTTATTTTATTTTTTTCCATAAAAATTTAACTTATTCCGGACTCATGATTTTTTTTAAAACTTTTCTATTTGTATGCTACTACTATTAGAGTATAAAGATGAACGTCAACATTTTTAAACCGTAAAGAATAACAACTATTCCAACAGAGAAAAATCATACCCTCTTCCTTCAACAATGTGGCAATTATGTAGCAAACATATAGGACCTTGATTTTAATGATGAAGTTTTCTAAAAAGACTCACTGGAGTTGAGATTATCAAGTAATTTCTAAGGAAAGGATAAATGCATTTTATAAAACAAATTGGCATGGGAAATAATGTAGTATCAGATTTCATATAAGTGTAGAACTCACCATTTCCCCTCAAGGCTTAAACAAATATTACATGAGTAAGGGCTCTTGTAAAATGTTATGTTTTGAAATAGATTTCATTAATGGCTTCTAGTGATAATTTATTTCTCCCTTTATGCACAAGTCTCTTCTCATACTAATAATGGATAGCTTATTTGCATATAAATAGATTTCAGTATTTGCTGGAGCAGAGACCAAATATGTTTCTTTTCCCCCTCTGGACATTGTTAAAAAGGAAAAAAAAAAAAAAAAAAAAAAAGAAAGAAAGAAAAGGAGGGGAGGGGAATATTGCAATAATTAGCAATCAGGGTTTATAACACTTTCTTGATCAAAAATTTTTACAGGCAACTTTCTTGGTGTTTTTATTGATATGCTTCCAGTCAAGATTTTGACCTCTATTAAAATTACAATGGGAACAAATCTGCAGTTTCCTCAGTGATGCTTTTTCATATACTTAAGTTTTTAAAAAAATCCATCTTGATATTATTACAACAATGTTTACTATGACCTCTGGATATCTTCTTCTAATTAAGTTTTACAGTTTCTGATACATAGCATGCATGCTCTGTTTTAGAGAAGGTAAATGTCATTTTTGTGACTACATTCTTTAATTACATAAATCTTTTATTTCTGAGATAAAGCAAGTCATATATTTATGATAGAGAAATGTTTTGCTCATTTTTGGTAATCATCTACAAATGTTAATCTTTCAGTTGTTATAAGATTACAAATATCTAAACCTTAATTTTTTTATAGAGTATATTTCCTTATTTCGACTAACAGTGGTCATTAGTGGAGAAAGACAATTAACTCAACGCGTTGTAAAGATCTTTCATAACTGCTTCTTGACTTTGAGTATTTGAAATAGGATATGTTCTTCCATTGCTGCCCTGTAAGTGAATAGCAGGCATCATCTATGGTACATTATATATATATATATATATATATATAATGCCTTGAAGGAATTAAGATAACAGATATTTTCTTCTAAGTATAGTGTCTATTAATGTGTCTTTTTCTGATCAATAGAAGTCACTCAGTATAAAGTAAATAATGAGTTTAACTTCCAAAAGACATAGCAAAATGAACATTCTATAATACTTTAGCAATTCTATTTTACTTGATTTATGTTATTTGTAAATATACTATTTTCATTTCTTGCCTAGGTCAGTTATACTGTTCCTTGAGGTCCAATACCTTTCTAAATATGAAGCCAAAAATATGATCATGGAAGAAGTGGTTAAAATGTGCATTTAAATCTATAATTTTTTAAATATTATGCAGATCCTTTATACTAGTAAAAGAAAATAAAATGAGAAGAAAATTTCCCTTAGAAAACACAACACATTGCATTCTACCACAGAGAGGCAGCCTTCACCAAAGGATGGAACGTAGGGCTATTTGGAGTGTAGGAAAATAATATTTAACTCTAGATTTTTTTTTTTTTTTTTTACTGTTGTTTATAACAGGCTTTGAAAGTAGCAGTGTGACAGCCTTAAGCAATTAGCAATGTGGCAATATCGAGATATGAAGACAACTTGATTTTTATAATAGAATTGCAGTATTTGTATTTTCCTTAAATGTGTTTATACTTATTATAACGTTTAAAATATGGGTGTTAAAAGTTGTATCCACTTTTGTTATACTAATAAATTAATAACCTAGGGGAAAAAAATCCCTAAATTTATCAAATAAACTTCAAGTTATCCCATCTTCTTGACCCACCTGACTCTGTTGGGAAACTTGTCATGTTAAGGCAAAGTGTAATATCTTCATTTAATTAATCTGATGTTTAATGTGAAAAATTTGACATGGAGTTTCTAGAAACATCTAATAGAGAATAAGAGGGCAAAATGAAATAGTAACAAGAGCTATTAAAACCATTGAATGAAGTTATAGTTCTGGTTTTTAACTTAGTTTCCTTGTAAAATTTAAATAATAATCTTCCCTATCCCCTTCTTTTCTCTAAGAGATATTCCAAGGATAAAAAGGGGTTGAATAATTTGATCTTTACTTATTTTGAAAGTTGATAACTTCTCAGGTAGTTTTTTCCCTCTTTTACAAAAGAGGAAACTAAAGCTTAACATAAATTTAGAGAATTGATCAAGGTCACACGACTGTCATATAGAAAGCTTGAATTCCAATTTAGGTTCAAGATTTATTCTGGAAAAAAATAGGCTAAAATAATATAGAGATTAAAATTTATTTGAAGATATTGCATCTTCCATGTTCATGAAAGATGTTTTGCAAATTTGATATAAAATTACAATAGTATGACATTCACATAACAGAATTCATACTGTGTTTGAAGGATACACACTGAAAAGAAAGTCTTATTTCTATCTTGATAATGCCAATCCCCTGATAATCTGTTTCCTCCCAGCCAACAATTGCTCTAAACATACTTATATACATTTATGTGATATGTCATCTAAATCCTATTTTCATTTTGGGCTATAAAATTGTATATAGAATCAGCACATTGTACCCCATAAATGCATGTTATATGTACACAGTTATTATTTAATAAAAAATTAAGAAAAAGAAATTCTATTTTCACATTGTGAATAGAAATGAGACTTCAAGATATCCATTTCTTTTTATGGACAATTACTAAAAAGAATAAAAAGAAAATGGTTAAAATGCTTCAAGTCCAAGAAATAGTTTCTAGGTGACTCAAAAATTGAATTTTTCATTCTTGACTCAACTTAAGTGTGTATTGAAGCTCTATTATAGGGAGGTACAGAGGCATAGGAGAGATATGTTATAAGAGAAATTATATTCTCATTCAGAATTTCAGAAGGTTTATTCTCTGGATCACTAGTTTGCAAGATTATTTGAGGGAAAAGTATTTAATATTTAACATTTTTGAGAACAGCTATGTACTAAATTCTTGTAGTTTAGCGGTTCAAAGCAATGAGTTTTTTTGAAATCATTTTCTTATTCCAAATTTTAGAAAATATGTTATTACTTTGGTATGAATCTGAGGAATCTTCATTTTAAACTAATCTGTATGATTCCGAAGTCATGGTCTGTGAACTACACTTTAGAATGATTAAAATATATAATGCTGCACATGATGCTCCTTGTTCTTTAGTCTGGTGTGTCATGCTGTATGACAAGGTCAGCCAGAGTCCAGGGGAGTGACATGTCCAAAGCCACAGAAGGGTAGTGAGTAGTCCTGCGGGCTGTAGATATTGAAGCCAGATGAAGACACCTTTAATTATTTGGAAGCATACATTATTAATATAAAAATATCAGTATTAGTAGTCTTGGTTAAAATTTGCTGGTGGAATTGGTATCCCTTATCTAAAATGCTTGGGACCAGAGGTGTTTTGGATTTCAGGTTTTTAAAAAAGTTTTGAAAAATTTGCTTTATATTTACTTAAAAGTTAAGCATCCCTAATCTGAAGATACAAAATCTGAAATGCTTCAATGACTATTTCCTTTGAGCATCATGTTGACAGTCAAAAAGTTTCAGATTTTGGAACATTTTAGATTTCAGATTTTTAGATTAGGGATACTTAATGACAAGTCTTGAAAGTGAAAAATCCTGCTGAATTCTCATAGTAGTTTGGGGTATAGTATTCTGCAAGTTTATAGGAATGAGATTAGATAGCAATTACATTGTATGATCACAGGATCATAGTGGATAGAAAACACTGTTAGGGAAGAAAAAACATCTTATTTAAAGTATGTATGTAGATTTAGGTTTACCAAAAAGCAACACAAAGATTCCTGAGATATTCAATGGTTAACTTAATAGTTCTTATAAAACATTTGGTGACATCAAAGCATGAAAAAGTTTCTATTATTTATTTAATCTATAAAATATATTTGTTTTAGTTGTAAAATTTTTCATTTTAATTAACAATGGAATATTAACTTTTGCTTCATTGGTTCATCACTAAATTATGTAGGCTTTCAGGGTACCCTAAACTATGTAAGTCTAGCTTTGTTCTAGTTGACCTATTCAAATAAAGATATTAGCCCCAAATCCAAATATACTCAAAAGCCTTATAATTTTTAACAAGTTGAGAAAATGGCAAATATTCACAATTTAAATGGTAAAATTAGTCATTGTCTTTAGTGTTTCTTTTAAATCTGCTCATTTACTATAGCTTTCGTAAAGAATTTGGTTTTCAATTAATCAAAGTTTTAATTATTTAAAAAAATAAAGCTGGTATTTCTATTAAAAAAACCTTTACATAACCATCTATGTGATATGTTTTACAAAGACATAGAGCATATCCTGATATTTACACTTAATATTCTGAGACATAAATGTCAATCTTGAGAGGAAATGCTTTGATAATGTGGCCCTAATTGGGTGTTAAGATAATAATGATGTTCTAAGAAAACTACTTCAAACATATGCGGAGACTTTTTCTACTTTTTTGCTTGGATAATTTTCTTGGTGTTCTGACTCCAAAATGAACAGTGGAATATAAAACCAAAATGTAGTTATGAGAATTAGCTATATTAGAGAAGTTGTGAGGTATTTTATTTAGCTTGAAGACAATTTTATATTTTATTGATTATTTGATAACTTTCTTTAGTTATTAATAAAATCATTCATGTGTTATATATTTATATGCTGCTACTAAAAGTGGTTTTAAGTGAACAGTGATTATCTATCCTTCTAGTTGGTTCCTATAATTTATACAGAACCTGTGTTATACCTACATTTATAAGACTAGTGAAAGTCCTTCAAATTTTCTTAACAATGTACTTATGCTATCGTAAAGTGAAAGTATCTTTTTCTAGCAGCAGTTCTAAGAGTTCACTTGACAGGGCTTATGGATGCATATTTTGATAAGTATGTACTTAGAGGTACATGATAAACAGACATTGCTGTCTGAAGAGATATTTCAGTCAAGTGAAATCCATATGATTTTGTATTTGGATGTCATAACAGTGACAGCCCTATTGCTTAATCAATGCTAGGAACACATGTTTTAACAGGTGCATGGTTTAGGTAGATGCCAGTGGATCCATTTCTCAGTCTACTTGGTTTGGAATGCATTATAGTAGACTATTTCTTAGAGGCTATATTTATAATAATTCCAAAATACTTGAGATATCATCTTTAAGTCTTTAAAATCTTATTTCTTAAAATATGTAATACTATTTATGTTTTTGGACAGAAACATTAGTGCTGTGGTAAAACATACATGGAAATTTTGGTTAAAATTTATGCAGTATTAGGATTCTGTTTTTTTTCCTCATTACCTATAAGCCCAATTTAGTAGACTGTGCAGTTCTGTGGTCTGCACAGGAAAATCTGAAGTGCTGTTTAATCAAATCTAGTCTTAGAAGCAGTAGAAAAGCATTAAACCTAAATTGGTCTTTGATATTGATGATGATACTATGTGTAGTAATTTTTTGTCTTTGTTTTTACTTCATTTGTAAAACTAAATTAAATCAGTGTGAGAAAACGTGTTCAATGAAAGTATCAACTTTCTAAATGACTTTTTTAGGCCTTGCAATTTCAATGAACAATTTCCTAAATGGTTTTTAATTCCTAAAGATATGCTCACATATAGGATATTTGCTTTTTAGTAGATTTCTGTCACCTTCAAAAAAAAGGGACAGTATTTATAAGCAAAATGATTGCATTATTTATAAATATTCATTATGAAGACCACTACTTTTAAAATATGAAATTTACAGCTTTATTTATAGTAGTAGTTGTTTCTGAGTCCACTCTAATGTATCTGAATGGTTGTATTAAAGGGTCAAAGGCAGCTTTTTGTTTTAAATTAGTCATTGTTCCTATTCTCTTACATTTTTGCCCTGTAGCTTTGGTTGACATTTCATAGAGTCTGAATTGGCATAGGGCTCGACAATATGTAATTATAAGAATAACCTGCCCTTGAATTTCCTATTATATCTACTCATGATTCAGAACAACTTTTCATAGGTGTTTAAGTTGGAATGAGAAGTTTTCTTCTTCCATGACTTGTGATTAAAATGTGGCATTTGGGTTTATAAATAGAAAATAGTTTCTACATAATCCAGCTGTGAATCACAGCTGAGTGAGGAAGCAGTGTAAATCTTTGAGTGTATCATATAACCAGTGGAATATGTAATTGGAAATATATTTTAAGATTAGGAGCAATAAACCTTTTCTTTAAGACACTGTAGCTTAAATGAGGCTGAGTGGTAAAATACAACAACATGCGTGTTAAGAAAAGTTTTGCTTCATTTAATGCTCCTCAAAGGAATCCCAATAAAAAGAAATCCACTACAAGTACATTTGAATGATTTATTTTCTTTTAATGAGTTGTAACCATAAAAGTAAACATTTATCAGTTGCTCTAGCATGATTGTAAGGGCAGGGGAGAGGCTATACTGCTTCATAATTGAAAATGAAACTTACTGTTTCACTAGTGTTTGGATAATGGTCTTACTTGTTGCATTAACCTTTATAAATCTTTATGGTAAAAGTTATAATTTTCAATTAACTGACTGTGGAATTGTGCACCCAGTTCCTAATGATAGTTTGTGTGTGTGTGTTTTTTTTTTTTTCTGGGTGTTGAGACACCTGGTACATATTCCCATGCATAGGTTAGCTTGTGTATAGAAAGTCTTTCTATAAAATTATTATGTATATATATTCATATGTGTGTTATTCCTCTGCATTGCACATATATATTATATTATTTCAAAGTAATGAATACTATTGTTTTATAATAATATAGCAATTGATAAAACACTTTACTTATAACTTTATAGATGAAAAAATTAGCTTTCCACTAGGGCTTTCTAACTTTGGATACCTGTACCATTGAAAAGAATAACTGGCTATAGCCTAGATGTCATATTTTATTCTACATTTTGAAATATTCTATATTACTAAAGCTAAAAAATTAAAATGTTTCATATTAACCCATCAATTTAAAAATATTTTAGATTTTAAAGTGTCAAGAAAATACCTGTATTCTTCAAAGCAGGTGGTTTTGAATTACATATTTATGAGGAAGATATGGAGGCATTGACTATGTGTTTTTTTTAATGTCTTATATCTACCCTACTAATTAACTACTTATGTTTACTGTCAATAATATATGGCCAATGTTTTCATTTTTTTTCCTTATACAATGTCTTTTTGATGCTCCCTGATTTATTTATTATTCATTAATAATTTCCTTCATTACCATTTTTCTAAAGTTACCTTCTACAAGCTTCTTCTCTCCTATAGAAACAGTCCATGTAGTAGACCACTGATTTTCGTAAAACACAAGATTTTTCATGTAATAGACCATAGTATTGCTTAAAATATGAATGAATAATAATAATAAAAAAAACCTCTGTTTTTTTTCTGTGGAGTTGTGTTAGCCAGTTTCTATTCACTAGAAACCATTTACTCTTTATGACTCCTCACTTCTTATATGTAGCTCCCTAAATTTGGCCCTCAGTTACTTAGTATTTTCTTTCCATACATTTTTACTTACGTAAAACTCAAGAGTGTCTCTAAGTGAACAACTTTCTTCTTTTTCTACAAGCCAGCTTTCCCACTGAATATTAGCCAATCTCTGAAAGAGATTTTCCAGAGAAATTACCCTCTGGACTTTTCGATTGGGGTATCCTGTCATGTTTTCAAACAGCTGGGTCACAACCAAACCCATGTATTCCTCTTCAATAGTATCGTCCTTTTGTGTTTTCTTAATTCTGTCAGATTATGACCTTTTTTATAGCCACCATTCATCTTTATTATCTTTCAGTCACTATAAATGATGCAGTGTTCATGTTTGAAGTTCTTCCTCTCTTCCCTTACCAATGTTCACTCACTAGTTCCCTCACTAGTGTTTCTGAAAAAGACCATTTCCAAATCTGCCCATCTATAATCCTATAAAGTATTACCAGAGTTTACTTCTTCTTTTTTTTAAATTAAATCATAGCTGTGTACATCAATGCAATCATGGGGTACAATGTGCTGGTTTTATATACAATTTGAAACATTTTCATCAAACTGGTCAACATAGCCTTCACCACATTTTCTTGGTTATTGTGTTAAGACATTTATATTCTACATTTAGTAAATTTCACATGTACCCTTGTAAGATGCATCGTTGGTGTGGTCCCACCGATTATCCTCCTGCCACTGATCCTCCCCCCTTCCTTTCCCTCCCTCTTGGGCTATATTTCCCCATATTCTTGGGCTATAATTGGGTTATAGCTTTGAAAACTATAAATTAGTTTCATAGTAGGGCTGAGTACATTGGGTACTTTTTCTTCCATTCTTGAGATACTTTGCTAGGAAGAATATGTTCCAGATCCATCCAGGTAAACATGAAAGAGGTAAAGTCTCCATCTTTCTTTAAGATGGCATAATATTCCATGGTGTACATATACCACAGTTTATTAATCCATTCATGAGCCGATGGGCACTTGGGCTTCTTCCATGACATAGCAATTATGAATTGGGCTGCAATAAACAATCTGGTATAAATATCTTTGTGATAATGTGATTTTTGGTCTTCTGGATATATACCTAGTAGAGGAGTTGTAGGATCGAATCGCAGGTCTATTTTTAAATCTCTAAGTGTTCTCCAGACATCTTTCCAAAAGGAATGTATTTGTTTTCATTCCCACCAGCAGTGTAGAAGTGTTCCCTTTTCTCCACATCCCTGCCAAGTCTGTGATTTTGGGATTTTGAGATGTGGGCTAATCTTATTGGGGTTAGATGATGTCTCAAAGTAGTTTTGATTTGCATTTCTCTGATGATTAAGGATGATGAGCATTTTTTCATATGTCTGTAGGCCCTGCACCTGTCTTCTTCAGAGAAGTTTTTCTTCAAGTCCCTTGCCCACCCTGAGATGGGATCACTTGTTCTTTTCTTGCTAATACATTTGAGTTCTCTGTGGATTCTGG
>NW_003852532.1:3409628-3420321 GCF_000181295.1 Otolemur garnettii | reverse complement strand
TTTTTTTTTTTTGGCACTATGTGAATGGAATAGAGTCTTTGACTGTTTTTTCAGCTTGACTATTATTGGTATATATAAAGGCTACAGATTTATGAGTGTTAATTTTGTAACCTGAGATGCATGCTGTATTCCTTGATCACTTCTAAGAGTTTTATAGTAGAATCTCTGGTGTTTTCCAGATATACAATCATATCATCTGTGAAGAGTGAAAGTTTGGTCTCTTCTGACCCTATGTGGATAACCTTGATCACCTTTTCTTGCCTAAATGCAATGACTAAGACTTTCATTACAATGTTAAAAAGCAGTGGAGACAATGGGCAACCTTGCCTGGCTCCTGATCTGCATGGAAATGATTTCAATTTAACTCCATTCAAGATGGTATTGGCTGTGGATTTGCTGTAGATGGCCTCTATCAGTTTAAGAAATGTCTCTTCTATACCCATTTTCTTAAGTGTTCTGATCATGAAAGGATGCTGGATCTTATCAAAAGCTTTTTCTGCATCAATTGAGAGAATCTTATGTTCTTTATTTTTTAATTTGTTTATGTGATGAATTATATTTGTAGATTTACATAGCCTGAACCAGCCTTGAGATCCTGGGATTAAAGCTACTTAGTTATGGTGTATAATTTGTTTGATGTGTTTCTGGATTGTTTCCTAGAATCTTATTGAATATTTTTATTCATTAAAATATTCATCATTAGTGATGTTGGTCTATAATTTTCTTTTCTTGTTGGGTATTTTCCTGTTTTGGAGATCAAGGTGATGGTTGCATCATAGAATGTGTTAGTATTCCTTCTTTTTCTATATTTTGGAAAAGATTGAGTAATACAGGTACTATTTTCTCTTTAAAGGTTTGGGAGAATTCAGATGTGAAAACATCTGGTCCTGGGCTTTTCTTTTCTAAGGAGATTTTGTATAGTTGATGCTATTTCAGAACTTGATATAGGCCGGTTCAACATTTCCACTTTATTCTAGCTAAGTCTAGGAAAGTGACAGGCTTCCAAGTATTGATCCATTTCCTTCAGATTTTCATATTTCTGAGAATAAAGTTTCTTATAATATTTATTAAGGGTTTTTTGATTTTCTGAGGAGTCTGTTGTTATTTCATCTTTACCACTTCTGATTGATGAAATTAGAGATTTTACTCTTTTTTTCTTGGTTAGGTTAGCCAAAGGTTTATCTATTTTATTGACATTTTCAAAAAATCAACTTTTTGATTTATTGATCTGTTGTATAATTCTTTTGCTTTTAATTTCAGTTCATTCTGCTCTAATTTTTGTTATTTCTTTTCTTCTGCTGGGTTTGGGATTGGAATGTTCTTTTTTTTTCCAGTTGCTTGAGATGTCCCATTAAGTTGTTAACTTCCTCTATTTTCATTCTCTTGATGAACGCTTGCAGTGCTATAAATTTCCCTCTTAGGATTGCCTTTGTGGTATCCCAGATTTTCTGATAATTCGTATCTTCATTATCATTTTGTTCCAAAATTTTGGTAATTTCCTTCTTAACCTCAATTATGACCCAGTTATAATTTCCTTCTTAACCTCAATTATGACCCAGCTATTCTTCAGCAAATGGTTATTTAGTTTCCATGTTTTTGTATGAGTATGCAGATTTCTGTTGTTACTGAATTCAACTTTTATTCCACCATCGTCTGAGAAGATACAAGGAATAATTTCCATTCTTTTAAATTTGCTGAGGTTAGACTTGTGACCTAAGATGTGATCAATTTTGGAGTATGTTCCATGGGCTGAATAGAGGAATGTGCATTCAGTTTTGTTAGGATGAAATGTTCTGTAGATGTCTGTTAAATCCAATTGTTGAATGGTTAAGTTTAAGTCTAAAATTTATTTGTTTAGCTTCTTAATGGAGGATCTACCCAACACTGCCAAAGGAGTGATAAAATCTCTGACTATTATGGTACTGGAGGAAATCATGTTGCTCATGCCTGTTAGAGTCTCTCTTATAAATTAAGGCGCATTCTGCTTGGGTGCATAAATGTTAATAATTGAAATCATGTTGAGTGTTACCCTTAACAAATATGTAGTGACCATACTTTTCTTTCCTTAGTTTTGTTGGTTTAAATCCTATTGAATCTGTGAATAAAATTGCAACACCTGCTTTTTTCTGATTTCCATTTGCCTGGCATATAGATGACCATCCCTTTACCCTGAGTCTACATTTATCTTTTAAGATAAGATGAGATTCTTGTCTGCAGCAGATATCTGTTCTGATTTTTTGTATCCAGTCAGCCAACCTGTGGCTCTTTAGAGGACAATTTAAGCCATTCACATTAATAGAGAATATTAATAAGCTTGGTAGAATTTTGGGTATTGAGTTTTTCAAAAGTTCAGTGGACATTTTTAATTCTTTTACCACTGTGGAAGTTGGAAGTTGATCAAAAGTTTCTGAGTGAGTTTACTTTGGTGGTAGATGATTGTGCTGGTCATTTTGGAGGCTATGTCTGAGAATATCCTGGAGAGCTGGTTTAGTTATGGCAAATTTCTTTAACATGTGAATGTTATTAAAGTATTTAATTTCTCCATCATAAAACTTAGTTTAGCTGGATACAGGATCCTAGGTTGAAAGTTATTTTATTTTAGGAGATTAAAAGTCGATGACCACCTCCTTCTAGCTTGAAAAGTTTCAGCAGAGAAATCTGCAGTCATTCTAATATTCTTCCCCTTGTAGGTTATGGTTTTCTTATCTTTGGCTGCTTGCAGAATTTTCTTCTTCATTTTAACTTTGGCATAGTTAAATATAATGTGTCCAGGAGATATTTTATTTGGGTTGAGTCATGCTGGGGTTCTGAAACTGTCTGCTATCTGATCAAAATCTCTTGGCATGTCTGGGAAATTCTCCTTCATTATCTCATGAACTAGGGCATCTGTGCCTTTCAAAGCCACCTCGTCACCTTCAGGGATTCCTAAAAGGTGAATATTACTTTTCTTTGAATCATCCCAGAGCTCTCTCAGTGAATGATCCATTTTTGATCTCCACTTCTCTTCTTTGAGCATTTGGGAGCATTCAAAAGCTTTGTCTTCAATGTCAGAAATCCATTCTTCTGCCTGTTCCATTCTTTTACAGAGAGATTCAGCTGTATTTCTCAGATCTTTCAGGGCTGAAAGTTCTTGTTTCAATGTGTCAAATCTTTGCTGATTTTGTCTTTGAATTCATTGAATTCTTGAGATAACTTTTGAAATGCTCCTTGAATTTCTCATTCCTTCTTTACCTCCATTCTATTAATCTTATTTGAAATCTAAATTCTGAATTTGATTTCTGACATCTTAGCCATTTGTTTATGAATGGGATCTTCAGTTGTGTCTGCTGTGTCATTCCTTGGGGGAGTTGATAAACCCTGGCTATTCATGTTACTGGAGTTTTTGCACTGATTCCACCCCATGAATATTTTACACTGTTTGGCTAGATGAGCAGATAAGGTAAGTTGGGTTGGGGGCTTCTAGAGTAGTGATTAACCAGCCCTTTGCCCAAGAGCTGGGACTGGTGTCTGTACCTTTTCTCTTAGAGCTTTGCAAAGGACCCATACAGTGCTATAGCCTGAAATTCTGGGGTCCTGCATGGTGTAGTGGGGCCAAGTGGCTCTGTCTTGTTTTCAGCTGGTCTCTCTCCTACCCTAGTGAATCAGTTACACTGGATTGACGTCTCAGCTGTGAAGAAATATCAGCAATTAATTCACCCCACTCCCCCCACGGGCAACAACTGGAAAAGGAAAATCAAAACTTCCTACAATCACGCACCCAGGGTACCACTTTGGATAGTTCTCAGGTGATTGGCCCTGTTCAAGAGTTCCAAATTAATCGTCCCAGTCAGGACTGGTCTCAGATGGGATAGTTCAAAATGTCTCCGGCAACTAAGTAGCCGGGGTTTGCTGGCAGCTCAGGTATGACTTGCTCTGGTGCTCCATGAGGTCAGAAGGACCCACCCAGCAAATTAATTAGTCTGGGAAGGTTGATGCCTCCTTCCCCACCTTGCAGCTTTATCACACCCTGTCACTGGCAACCCCACAGGGCTGTGACCCAGTTCCCTTCAATGAGCAGATGTTCCAGGTGTTTGTACCTGCCTGAGTCACAGGGAAATCTACTGCTCCTTGGCTAGGCTGCTGCTCTCTGCCACTATCTGGCAGGGGGAGCTGAGGCCTGACAACTTTGGGTGCTTAATAGAAGCTGGGGTGGTTTACTCCATTCTAGCCCCGCCCCTGATTGATGTTACTGACACTTATATTTAGGCAGAAATTGTTTCTGTCCCACCTATATTTTCCTACGGATCAGGTACTATTAGAGTTCACAGAAACTGCAACTCAGCCCCAGTCTGTGCTGTTGCCTGGAGCTGGTGTGTCTGTCTCTGTTGCTTTCTGTATTGGGGTAGGCATGATTAGATTTCACACTCAGCTGTCCTTTTCTGCCTCTTCCTGCCTGCTTTTATCTTAGCTATAATCCCTGAGGGCTGGGTGCTGCTTAGGCTTACCAGAGCAGTCCTTCTGTTTCAGCCCTGCCCTGGGAGTATGCTATCTCTGCCGGAGTGTATTCTAGACTCCATCCCTGTTGTGCTCGCACAGGCAGGTACTGCCTCAGGTATACCCTTTACTCACAGAGCCTGCATTTCTATCCCAGATCTGTTCTGCCAGTGGTTTCCTCTGGTTACTCACAGAGGCAGGCAGTGTCTTTCCAAAATATCCCCAGGTGTTTGAGCCCTTTTGTTCCCAACACTGCTGCTGTTTTGTACTGTGGGGCACCACCTCGCCCTCTCCCATATGGTTCCCTCAGTTCACTGTCTTCTCCTTACTCCCATGCTGCAGAATTAGCACAAACCAGCAATAGCCCATGCCTTGTCCATACCTCTCAAGAAATTGCCCAAGAATCTGGACTCTGTGGGGGAAAGGCTTCCATACCTCAGAGTAAGTGTGGAGGGGAGTGCTGGGAGTTCAGAATTGCAGGTAGAGAATATATACAGTTTTATGCCTGGTAGGAGAGTCCCATGGCACACTGGCATGTCCTCTCTGGGGATGGAGTTCTGAGTTTTAGAGGGTCTCTCCTGTGGGATTAAAATAGGAGGGGACCTGAACTCTGCTCACTTGTTTATATGTAGAAAGTGTACTGCAAGCTATTCTCTTGTGGGAGGGGACTCGCATCTGCTTGGTGATGAATTTTGTACCTATTGTTTATTTCCTTAGGGTTGCAGCTTGCCTCAGCAGGGTTGATGTGTATTCTTCAACCTTCTCTCTTGGCTCAGCTCCTAACCATCAGCTTACTTGCTAAACTTCTGTCCTTTAACTTTCTTTCTGGATGGGAGCCTCTGTGGGAAGCTGGCTCTAGTTGGCCATCTTGCTTCTGCCCCCTACTTCTTCTATTTATTTATTTATTTATTTACTAACTTATTTTTGAGACAGGGACTCTATCTTTCACAGGAGCTAGAGTGCCCTGGCATCATCTCACTCCAACTTCAACCTCCTGGGCTCACTTCCCAAGTAGCTGGGACTACAAGCATGGGTCACCACAGGTGGCTAATTAATTTTTTTTTGTAGAGACAGAGTTTCACTATTGCCCAGGTTGGTCTCAAACATCTGGCCTCAAGCAATTGCCTGTTTTGGACTCCCAAAGTGCCAGGATTACAGGGTGAGCCATTGCATCTGGCCCAGAGTTTACTTTTTAATATACCACTCCCTTTATAATCTTCTAAATTTTAAACTTTAAAGAGCTGCCTACTGTCTGTGGATATGGTTCTCAAAAGTGGTTTTATTTGTTTACTACTAGAAGGCTTTGGTTTTTAGTTAAACCTAATATGGAACTAAAACAAATAAAACATCAATTGTAGAACTGTTTTGAATGAAAATAATAAAAATAACTTAAACCTCTTCTACTTGAACTTTATCTACAAAATATACTCTGGATTCTTCCATTGAATTTTGGAACATTATATAATTTCAAGTACAAATTATAAGGCATAAGTACAAAATTCCTTTTAGTTTTAGGATTTTGTTTTGTGGGCTTCTCTTACTAGAGTTAGATGATACCTTGAAGTGGTTTTGATTTGCACTTCTCTGATGACTAAAGATAATGAGCATTTTTTCATGTGTCTGTAGGCCATGCACCTATCTTCTTCAGTGAAGCTTCTGTTCAAGTCTCTTGCCCACAATGAAATGGGATCATTCATTCTTTTCTTATTAATAAGTTTGAGTTCTCTGTGGATTCTGGTTATCAAACCTTTATCAGAAACATAAGCTGCAAATATCCTCTCCCATTCTGAGGGCTATCTGCTTGCTTTACTTACTAACTACAGATGTTGGCATGGATGTGGAGAAAAGGTAACACTTCTGTACTGTTGGTGGGAATGCAAGCTAATACATTCCTTTTGGAAAGAAGTTTAGGGAACACTCAGAGATCTAAAAGTAGACCTGCCATTCAACCTTGCAATTCCTCTACTAGGTATGTGTCCAAAAGACCAAAATTCACTATGTTACAAAGATATTTGCATCAGATTATTCATTGCAGCTCAATTCTTAATTGCAAAGTCATGGAAGAAGCCCAAGTGCCCATCAACCCATGAATGGATTAATAAATTGTAGTTATATGTATACCATGGAATACTATGCAGCCTTAAAAAAGATGGATATTTTACCTCCTTTATGTTTACATGGATGGAACTAGAACATATTCTTCTTAGTAAAGTATCTTGAGAATTAAAGAAAAAGTATCCAATTTACTCAGTACTTTTATGAAACCAATTTATAATTACTCACATTTTCATATGAAAGATAAATCACAACTACAGCCCAGGTTGTAGGGGGGAAGAGGAGGGTATGGGAAGGGAGGGGGGAGGTTTGATTGTGGAACCACACCTATGGAGCATATTGCAAGGGTACATGTCATATCTAGTAACATTATGTCTTAACATAATAATTAAGTAAATGAGGTGAAACCCTATATTAACTAATTTGATCTAAGCATTCCAAGTTATATATAAAATCAGCACATGGTACCTCATAAATGCATTAATGTATACATGATCTATGTGTATATGACTTAATAATAATAATAAAAAAAAGAACAAACCCAAAATTCCTTTTAGGATGGTTTGGATCTGTTTACTATCCAATTGTTCCATGTATATTCCATCATCTTTGTGTCTTAGTATTTATAATGTTTAGTGCCCATGGTGCTATTTAACCATATTTTTGCTTTTTAAAATTCTCTCTGTATTTCTAAATGCTGCTCAAGCACTCCCTCTTCACTGAACATGTGAATGAATGTTTCAGAAATAAAAGAGTGAAGTATCCTTTTCTGTAACATTTAGGTATTTTGAAAGAGTACTGTTTCTTAATTTTGGAGATTACTTATGTACTACATTTAATTATTAGGAAAATGGATATCATTGCTTTATATTTATCATTTTTCAAAGTCATGAACTAAATGATTTTATGTATTCAAACAAAATGGGTCTAAGATTTTTTGTTGCTAATTTTATACATTAAGAGTATGAACTTAAATATAATATCCACATGACCAAAACTGATACTTTTAAAACATACTTTATTATAAATTTTACATTTGTTTTCTCTTAGGGCCTGCATCATACAATCCCGTTTTAAGGAACTCTTGCCCCATGCCCTTATGTGTTAATACATCAAAGCGCTTTGAAGTTTCCAAAGAGATTACTCCTGGCCCAACAACATATGAGGTTTGTCAATATTTCTCTGTTATCAATGACACAGATGTCCAAACTGTCCAATGATTGTGGTCCTTACAATAATATTTACAAACTTTAATAACTGGAGCTCTCTTAAACTGCACATTCACATTTGGGGGAGGGAGATCCACATTGTTGTTGGAACATATCTTTACTTTGCCAATTTCATTTTATTTTTTAATTTTTTTACATATATGTGTGTTTATTAGGTTTCCACTTTTTGCCTTCACAAAATTAAAAAAGGCTTAAAACTTAACAACAATAACAATGTTTAAGATAAGGACTAGAAACAGAAACCTCATAGAGAATGAATGAAGATAAATACATTCATAAAAGAAATCAGATGATTGCTGCAATGAAGTATTAAGCAATAATAATAATAGTAATGCAAGGAAAGTAACATTCACATTGTCAAATAAGAGTATGTCTATTATAGAATGCTTTGACTCTGAGGTTCAATATGGAGTCATCAATTAACTTCTTATTTTTTTTCCCGAAGTCTCAGAAAATAGACACTAATATTTATAAATAAAAGTAAAAGATAATTTCAAAAAAAAACAGATCATGCCAAATCTTATAGACAATAAAAAAAGAAGAAATACTTCAAAATCATTCTGCTTAATTTGGACACACCTGATATTAAAATTGGAAAAAATACATTATAAAGGGGAAATTACAAAATTTTAAATGAGGATGCAGTATCATGTATCCTAAACAACATATTAACAAGTTGAATTAAAATTTAATATTTAAGTAATGTACTTTAGTCAAAATTGAATCCAATTTATGTGAGAAATAGTCACTATTTTTTAATTTTTCTGTCCTTACCCTCACCCCCTCCCTCCTCCTCTGTCTGCTCTCCCCTACCCCCATGCCCCATCATGTCATTAATTGTCATTAATTGTCCTCATATCAAAGTTGAATACATAGGATTCATACTTCTCCATTTTTGTGATGATTCACTAAGGATAATGTGTTCCACCTCCATCTAGGTTAGTACAAATGCTGCAAAATCTCCATTTTTTCAAAATGGCTGAATGATATTCCGTGGTATACATATGCCACAGCTTGCCAATACATTCCTGGGTTGAAGGGCATTTAGGCTGTTTCCACATTTTGGCGATTATAAAGTAACTAGCTAACTTGTTTGTTTCCTTTGCTCCCTCATGTTATTGATATTTATTGGCTTACTATAACCAAGGATTACTGATCCTTTTGAAAATTTGAAAGATAGGGGAGAAATACACATATACCCATAACAAAAATATACATACAATTTTATGCTTATTAATCTACAAATGCTCACTTATGATTCTAATCAAGAACTTCCAAGATTACATTCCAAGCTATATGAGGGAAAATACTTAAGTAATTTTAGATTATTTAGGTATCAACCACAGAACCTGGCACAGAGCAGTATATCAATTGATATATTAGCAAAATGGATAATGCTATGATTATCTTCCCATAAATCACT
Source organism: Otolemur garnettii (assembly GCF_000181295.1). Taxonomy (NCBI): domain Eukaryota; kingdom Metazoa; phylum Chordata; class Mammalia; order Primates; family Galagidae; genus Otolemur; species Otolemur garnettii. Next base: position 3,411,141 of record NW_003852532.1, on the reverse strand, counting down.
AACCTTTATCTGGAAATAAAAGTTTACTCACTGAGTTAGTTCTCAGACAGAAATGTGTGTGTGTATATATATATATATATATCTGTGTATATATATATATATGTATATCCTTTTAAAATGGCAGTAGGTTTTGATGATTGATTTACTTTCTTTTGTTGAATAAGTCTTTTGACCAGAAAAATATTTTTAATTTAGGCTTAATATTAATTTTATCAAATTTGAAATAGATTATTATGTGAAAATATTAAAAAATCCTTCAATATATCTAACTTTATTAAATTCTTTATTTAAACCTTAAAATAATTATTTAAATACATCTCTCTTCAGAACAACACATTCCACTGAAATTAATTCAAATTCTATTATGTAAGTTTATTTTATAAATATAATTTTTAGTTTTGACACATTATATAATTTTATGAAAAGTACCAATAGGAATGATTTTCAGAGTGAGTTTTTAATTTTTTTATGTAGAAATGGCCCAATTGGGTAGGACAATAAGAATATGATAAATTATTATATATCTATAGTATTCAGAGAATGTAATCACATTTTATATTAGGTTTTTATTTATATTCAGTTCTGAATTTAAAAACTGAGATTCTTAGGATTTGTTACTACAGATTTAAAAAAAAATACATTTTAATATAAAAATATTGAGGTCAGCTATATTTTAATATGAAATTTATTTGGCTGTGATTTATATAAACCCAAAATTGATGCATATGTGTGTGTGATACTATTAATACTATAGAAAGTTAACAATTGAGTCATTTATTTTCTATTACTTTGAAATTCTTTGATCAAAATTTTGTATTTGTAACTTTGTATTCAGACTTCTATTGCATTTTAAACTGTTACATTTCCCCTGAATATGGAAATTTGAAAAAGGTACAAGAAAAAACTTTACTCAGTTAATTTAATTTAAACTTCTATTCAAGTAGCATAGAAATTAATAAATATTTATTGTATGAAAATAAATCTTACTGTAATTGAATGAAAAATTTCAAAGGGAATTTATATTAAATTTTTAAAAAAAATTTTGCAATTGCCATGGAAGTCTAATTTATAAATATGAACCCTGTCTGATTTAGGCTCTGAGAATTCAAAAATGAAAAATCTGTGTTTTCAAATATGTGGCCATCTGGTAAGGAGAAAAAGATGTAAATAATCTAGTTACAATAAAATAACTATTATATTAGGAATAAGTAAAAGGTACCAAAATGGTGGGGTAAGTAATCCTTAAGTCATTCAAAAGTAATGAGAAATTTAGGAAATATTTTATATGAAATATGAAAAAATAATGGGAGTTTTTTATTTAGACAAGTCAAGGGAGAATATTCTAAGCCAAGGAAACAATATGTCCAAGGTCAAAGAAACAATAGAGAATAGAGCATCCTTGGTCAGATTTTATTATTAGTATTATTAAATTATAAAATGAATCAGATAATATTAGGTGTGTAGACAGTATTTGATAACTAAATATACTAAAAAATATGACTTTTTTTTTTTT
>NW_003852532.1:3326870-3407765 GCF_000181295.1 Otolemur garnettii | reverse complement strand
GTAACCTGAGACACTGCTGTATTCCTTGATCACTTCTAGGAGTTTTGTAGTAGAATCCCTGGTGTTTTCCAGATATACTATCATATCATCCGTGAAAAGTGAAAGTTTAATCTCTTCTGACCCTATACAGATGCCCTTGATTGCCTTTTCTTCCCTAATTGTGATGGCTAAAACTTCCAAAATATGACATTTTTATTTTCTCTTCTGAACTATAGGTAGACACTGAAGATCTCTGTGTAGAATCACAATAGTATTCATTAAAATAAACCAAGCAATACCAAGTATTTTATTTATTTATTTTTATTTCAATAGATTTAGGAGGTAGAAGTGTTTTTGTTACATAGATTAATTGTATAATATTGAAGTCAGGGTTTTTAGTGTACTTGTCAGGAGAATAGTGTACATTGTATGTGATAGGTAATTTTCTTTATCCCTAACCCTTCTTTTACCTTCTCTCTTCTTAGTTTCCAGTATCCATTATAATTTATGAATTAATATTATAAAATATCATTTTTTCATTACTTTTTCCTCAAGAAATTGCTAATAAAGAATGATAAAGCATGATCAGTTAAATTATATGTTTTTATATTAGATGACATTTCTAAGTGCATTTCTAAATGTTGATATTGTTGTAGTAAATATTTAATTGTAACTATGAAATATATTTATTTTAAAATATGACTTAAACTTCTGTTTTTAAAATCCAGTTTTTTACCTTAGTTTTATAGTTTGTAATACATTATTTTATATCTTTTGGAAATGTGATTTAAGCTTTTACTTTTGGAAATTGGTTTTACACTTCAGTTGTAAAGGTCATGGAACATTACTTAATACCCCAAAGTGAATGTTTAAAAGTCACCTGTCATTTGCCCTTCCAAAAAGAAGGTCCTTGATTCTCCATGGGCTATAATCTTACTTTAATTCTTTCTTTTTATTTCTGCTTACGGAGCTGTTGATATTCCCTTGAACTTCCTAAGTTACTATGTTTTGGGAGATATGTTAAGTTCTGTCCTGGAAAATCTATTTTTAGTCTGTGGTATTGGGCATTGGAATGTCTGTTAGAAGTAAAATCTGCCTTGTGTTGTTGAAAGGATTCCAGGTTAATCATGTAAATAGTTATTGTGTAGGAATAGAGATGAATTTTTGGAACTTAAGGATAGGTTTCAGTCTAGAAATTTCAATTGGGTGATTATATATTATGATTATTTTCATGGAATCTATAAACTCTTTCAAGAATGCAAAATATTACATGCTCTTATATTTGTGCTTTTTTCTATTAATAGTTTTCATAATACTCACAAAGGAAGCTATAATACCATTATCCCCCCCAAAGGTAGAATTATTGCTTTTACCAAAGTGACACGTCTAGTTACAAATAATTCGGAAAAAGAGCAGAGAATCACAATCCTTACCCTATGTGATACATTTCTGCCAAGAAGAAAATGTAGTTCTGACCATGACAATTATTATAACTGCAAACCTCTTTAAGTACTAACCATTCCTTTTCTATATCTGTAAGCTTGATTTAAGACATAATTTTTTTTTATGGAATTACTTTTTCAAATACTTTAAAAACCAAGAGAGTTACACATAATAGTTTACATAGATATTTGAGTACTATGATCAAATATGGGTGAACTATATGATTTTTGCAATTGCATTGGACGATGATTTAAATGTAACAATACTAAAAAAATAGGGAGAGTGTAAAGGAACCAGGTTTATATCTCTTCAAATTATTTTTAATTTGAAATAGTGTTATTTTAATGGATTATATTAATATATATTCATCTTTTTGTGTTTCAATATGCTAAAACCTATTATCCAAGTCATCACTGTTTTATTACCTGAACGTATTTTACCTAAGAAATAATTTCAATTTAATCTATAAAGGCAAAAATTATATTTTTGCCCAAATGTATATTGCCCAAATGAAAATTATCTGTTTTTCTAGTTTGTCGATCTGATTGCAATATGTAAGTTTATTTGTACAAAGTAATATTTCAATTTTAACTTCCTGGTTAAAGAGCTATGTTTGTAACCAAGGAAAGAATATTTTATAAATAATTACCAAATTCTTATTTCTTGTTTTTATAACTCATATATTTTTATTTTCATATTGTCCTCAAATATAAATTTTGGTTTATCAACCCATAGCATCTTGTTTGTAAGTTGAGGGGTGTGGATGGAAATCATCATTAAAGTTCAATCACTAGTAGTAAAGATAGTAAAGAAATAGGTTATGCAACAGTAAAATTATTAGAAATAATCTGTCAATGTTTTATTTTCCAAGAAAAGATTCTCCTATTGTTTTCAACCATCAAAAAATTCTTTACTGGCAAATGTCAAAACACACATCCTCTGGCCCTTTCTTTCTCCCATCACCCCATTCCAATGATGGTGCCCCTTCAGCTTTGATGTGCTCCTTCCCTTAGCCTTTATTGTGCTGGTTACATTCTGACAAAATATTGGTATTTGGTGCAGTCATGTTTCATCTTCACTGATTCTGTCATTGATGTTGAATTAATCCTTCCTGAGGCAATTGATACTGACCTGTTTACATTGGTGTTCAAGGACTCTATTCTTGAAGGATGGGGAGTATGACTACAAGAGAAGGTATCTTTTCACTCACAGTTTTTCAGAGTCTCAAGTTTTCTTTAATATTTCTTTTTCCTTCTTAGTACCTTTCTTTCTTAGCTCTAGAAGTTGGAAGAAAGAAATATTAATTAAGGGCCCGGCCCCATATACGGGGGGTGGTGGGTTCAAACCCAGCCTTGGCCAATAGAAAAAAAAAAGAAAAAAGAAATATTAATTAATATTTAATCTAAATTAAGTCACATATGTAAAATGATGATAGCTATATTCAACCAAGGTTGCCTAAACAAACGTGAGTGCCTAAATTTTCTCTTCCTCCAGAGTAAGCTTTCTATATACCAGGTATGTTATAGAGAGGGATGTTAGGCGATTGTTTTCCTTGACACTCATGAAGAATATTGGACCTAGAAGAGAATATCCGTGTTAGTTGTCTAATCATTATGAATGTGAAATTCTGGAATTTCTTCTTCTGTAGGTCCTTGGTCTCAGAGATTTGAAAAATGAATCCACTGACCACAGATCAGTGTGGCAAGACAGGATTTATTTTACAGAAAAGAATACAGAGAAGCAGCACCAGAGCTCCTGGCAAAGAAATAACCCAAATTGGAAAAAAATCTCCTCTCTGTTTGGGTTTTTTTGTCTGGGGGTATATATAGTTGCCTGGGTCCTTTGTAGTTATATTTGGCCAGGACTTGGTAACAAATGGAAGGATACAGTCCCTTCAGCTTGGGCAAGGTGAATGAGTACATCAATGAATGGATACAGTCCCTTCTGCTGGGGTAGGACCAATGAGTGTATCAATGAATGGATACAGTGCCTTCAGCTAGTGGCAAGGTGAATGAACGCATTAATGAATGGATACAATCCATTAGTGAAATTGTCCAGGCCTAGGAAATGAGGAATCCCTGTTCATCCCTGAATGGGGGAACCCTGTATCACCCTTAGGCCTGTGAAATGCTCACAGGGGAGTAGTGCAGCCAAAGGAGGGCTCTCTAGGTTTTAGGATGCTTCTGCGGTTGACACGAGCAATGCGGTCTGCGTTGTGGTCTCCCCTCAAATAACTAGGGACTTGCCGCCTTCCGCTCCGCTCGCCCACTCTGTTGCACTTGGTTCTTAAGCTCTGTCTTCCCTCCTCTGCTGCACCAACACCAGCAGGGACAGAGAGAGATGCAGGTCCTCCATGGTGGCTGGCGCTGGCCAAGCCTGGGTGCACCCGCCCGGTATCAGTTACACACCAGGAATGGTCCTTGGTTTTATATGCAAAAGACCACCTATTCACTAGTCTTAGTGATCTTAGATTAGTCCTGACTTCTTCAAACAGATTCATATTTTTGACCTGAGGACTAGAATTGGTTATCTTCTGGCTACCTCCTGTTATTAGTGTTCTTATGGTCTTGTAAGATAGTCTATTTGGTGCCCTAGGAAATATTTTCTTGGTAATTGACTGATATGGTAGTGCGAACCTAATTATTATGAGTCTGAAATATTAATTTATGAGTCGTTTTGAGTAGCTGTTGTCAGTAAAATGTAAAAATATCAATTACTCTAATTTACTGGACAGAAAAAGGATGATAGTTTTCACCTTGTAAAAGCAAAGTGATACTTTTGTATTTTTAATTATTGGAATCTCCATTAAAAAGTGCTGGCCTAGATAAAGTGTACTGCTTCAGAAATTGCTTTGTTGGTTTAAATATCATTGAAATTTGAAATTTTTTAAAACTCCCAAACTCTGAAATATTAGTGAGGGTTTTTAGAGAAATTATTTCCTTTATAACACAGAAGAAAAATTGAAAATGCTTTTGAATATGATTTATGTAAAATAAAATTATGAAGCTAAAGGAAGTTTTGGAGTTTTTTCTCCTCATGAAATTTTAAGGTAGCAAAGTTAGCAATCTGAATTCTCTTTATAATTTTTCACGAAAAACTTCCTTTTGAGAGAGTTGTGTCTTAAATGGAGTTAAATGATTAAAACCTAAACATGGTTTTCTAAGGTTATTTTGTATAATGTTATGAATAGTAGTATTCCAAATATTTTAATAATTTGGATTATGCTCTCATTTAATCTCATTATTATGCCTTCCATTGAATTTTCATTAGCATTTATTTTCTTCAAAAAAGGAGAAAATCTTCCTAAATAACATATACATCATTTAATATTTATATAAAATGACCATCTACTTCTCTATTTAGAATTTACTAATAATTGATTTTGTATATAAAATAGCAAGTATCACACCTATTATCGATTATTGCAACATTTCCTCCTGTGATAATGAACAATTTAGACAGAGGAGAAGAGAGAAAATAAATTTCTTAAATGTACTTCTTTTCATATAGGTGAAAGTTTTAAATAGTCCTTTTTTTTTTTTTTTTTGAGACAGAGCCTCAAGCTATCCCCCTGGGTAGAGAGCTGTGGCCTCACAGCTCACAGCAACCTCCAACTCCTGGGCTCAAGCGAGTCTCCTGCCTCAGCCTTCCAAGTAGCTGGGACCACAGGCACCCGCCACAATGCCTGACTATTTTTTGGTTGCAGCCGTCATTGTTGTTTGGCGGTCTGGGCTGGATTTGAACCCGCCACCTTAGGTGTATGTGGCTGGTGCCTTAGCCGCTTGAGCCACAGGCGCTGAGCCAAATAGTCCTTTTTATACAAGTGACACATACAGTTTTATATTCAGTCACAATATTTATTTTTGTTATAAATGAATAAATATAAAATATTAATTATGTTTGTAAATATTTTGGTGGTGAGAAGGAAGATGGAAATACAACATTTTATGAATACGAATAATTTGATGTTATTTCTGTTCAAACTTCAACTGCTTTGCTCTCAGTCTTATATTATTTCCTTTGTGGTGACCAAATGGTTGATTAAAAGAGTAAAACTAACCTCAGATAGCACATTGAGTTGCATATAAAGGCTGTCCATTTAGCCGCTTTTTGTGAGTAAAATATAGTGCTCAGTTGAAGGAATAAGCAGTCAAGTTTTGAAATTATTTTTTATTTCTGGCCAGGTGGGGTGGCTCACGCCTATAATCCTAGCATTCTGGGAGGCTGAGGTAGGTGGATCGCTTGAGCTCAGGAGTTTGAGACCAGCCTGAGTAAGAGAGAATGAGACCCTCTAATAGCTGGGTGTTGTGATGGGCACCTATATTCCCAGCTACTCAGGAGGCTGAGGCAAGAGGATTGCCAGAGCCCAATAGTTTGAGGTTGCTATGAGTTATGCTGCCATGGCACTCTACCCAGGGCAAAAGAGTAAGATTATGTCTTACAAAAATAAATAAAATAGAATTACTTTTTATTTCCATAGCAGAAAATAGATAAGTTGCTAATATGTTTTAGCTTCTTTTTTTAAATCAATGTCTGAAAATTGTATGTATATGTCTTTCTGTCCAGAATAGAGGAGGGATCTTAGATTTCCTGGAGTAATAACAAATAACTACTATTTGGCTAGTGAGTAAATTTAGTTCCAGTTATTCTTATAATAGTAAATCTTCATTTTCTTTGTTAGTCTATGAGAGTCTTATTACATTCATTTCTATATAGTAACTTAATTTGACCACTGAAAGATCAGAGACATATGTGACTTGTACTTTAGATATAGATAAATACCTATTGGACATAAGTAAGGCCTTACAGTGTCTTATTACAAATCTGAGCATCATTGTCATTTTCAAGGAACTTTGAATTATTTAAGAATCTAGTATTATTGTACATACATCTATTTCTTTAATGTGCATTTGCCCTAAATGAACTTAACTTTATAAGATCTTCAATAGATATTTATAATTTAGTGTACATTTTAAATAATCTACTTTATAACTTGGTACAAGTAGTAAATAAGAAGGAAGATTCTCAGAAGTCTTAATTATGATTTAGCTAAACAAACTTCTAGGAATTTATTAAAGATTTTCAACATTTGAATTTTTAAATAAGTATTTATTCAAATTCGATTCTAATAGTTAAATTAAGGTAACCAGTTAAACCCAGAAGTACTGGCATGCTACATCAAACAACTTCTTACATGATAGTAAGATTTGGGAGTTGAGGGCTATTGGAACATTACCTAATTTAATTCTTTACTAAAATCTCAAAATTTATTCTTTTATCAAACATCTACATCATGCAAAGGACTAAACTAGGTGCTATAAAGGAAGCACTTAGGAAAAAAATAAATTTATAATACATACCAAGTTGTTTTCTTTTTGTGTTATATATAAATTATAATATATTCAACAGATCTCTTTTTAGTTCCAAATTTGTCACTGTTAATTTTTGAAGACACAAACTCATCCCTAAATATCTTTCTCCACATAGTCAGATGTAACGAAAAGACTAAGGAATCTTATGATTCAGTGCATATACTTTTATTTATTTTGTTTTATTTTTTTTTGAGATAGTTTATTCCTCTGTGTTCCAGGCTGAAGAGCAGATACAGGATTATAGCTCAACTCCTGGGTTCAAGCAATCCTTCTGCTTCAGCTTCCTGAGCAGCTGAGACTACATGTGCACTCTACCTGCCTGGCTAATTTTTTTCTTTTCCTTTATTTTCTTTTCCTTCTCTCCTTTCTTTCTCACTTCTCTTCTCTCTTCTCTTCTCCTCTTCTTCTTCCCCTTCCCTTCTCTTCTTTTCCATAGAGATGGGAGTCTTGCTATATTGTCCAGGCTGGTTTTGAAACTTGGTGGTAAGCAGTCCTCCCACATCAACTTCCCTAGTTGCTGGGATTATAGGTTTGAGCCACCATGTTGGACTCTTTTTATTTATGGTATTTGTTCTAGAGTTACATTCACATATTAATTAAAATGGTAAGCATGTAATTTGGAAGAAAATGAAAATTTATGTTTGGAAAATTGGTAATATAAAGTAGGAAGTATTATTCTATAGTTAATAATACAGAAATAAGTTTAGAGAATGTATAAATATAAATTTATAACACTAAGCACAGTGCATTTACTACTCTGATATATTTTATATAATGGAGGAAAAAGATCCTCCAACAGTGGGGAAAAAAATATTTTTAATGAAAATTTTAAAATCACCAAGGAACTAAAAGTATAATTTGTGAGCTAATGAATTCAACATTGTCAAAATTTAAAGGGGAGTAGTCATGTACCAAAGAAAGAGATTAATGAGTGAATATTCACCACAATTTGAGAATACCAGTCTTCTCCTAGTTTACTCCCTGAAGGCTGGCAATCCTGGAGGCTAACCTCCAGCAGGAGAATGGAAGACTGTTCTCTGAGGAAGTGATCAGTTCTAAATAAAACAAAGCAAGTGCAGGCCAGCAAAAAAACCCAATTTAAATGTATTGACATCGAGGTTTTTTCTAGTGAAATGTCTGAGCTACATAATCTAAGATTAAGTTGACAAGCTCTAGCCATACCCAGAGAGCTTCCAATCAACTGTTAGTGTCCTTAAGCGTGTGGTGCAAAGAACCAATGGGCAAAAGGGTCAACAGACATTTGGATATAATATAAAAGATAAAAAATCTTTACATTAGACATTTGAGTCTAATATAAAAGATAGAAAATAAATAAATAAAGAAAAAAGGAATAGAGCATCTTGGAAGGCACACAAATCATGCAAGAAGTAAACTTTAAATAGTCTAACATTAATAATTTTTCAGATAAGACACTATATCCATGACATGAGAGCGTTCAGTGGATTTCCATTTTGTCAGAAATGCATATGAGAACTGAGTGTTGTTACCTGAAATAAGTAACATGCTTTTTCTTCCATTCATTCCCTCAGGCAATGTTACTTATTTCCAGTAGCAATACTTATCCCATTTACAATTTGGGTTGAACTATACAAAATTATGAATTTTGAGGGTCAACAATTGTTAAATATTGACAGTATCATATAATTTGACCTAATACTATTCTCCATTCTCTGGGTTTCACAGAGGGACTAGTCTTACCTTTTTACAAAAATGGAGATTATTTTTACATTTAGGTTTCTAAGAAACATTTTGCTGAAAGTAGTCTTCAGGTTACCCTCCTCCTTAGTTTGGGACACAAAACACTAAGCCATTCTAATAGGGTTATAGTGGTATTTTATTATTATTTTAATTTGTAATTTCCTAATTACATGCTTTTCAGTATCTTTGCATATGCTTATTTTTCATCTATATATTTTTAGTGAGGAGTCTGTTCAGATCTTTTGATCATTTTATATTTTTTTAAAAAGTGTTAGTCTTTGTGTATTTGGGGTATGAGTCCTTTATTAGATATATGTTTTACAAATATTTTTCTCCCAATTTGGGGCTTGTCTTTTCAATCCCCCAACAGTATTTATCTCAGAGCAGAAGTTTTATTTTAATGAGGTGCAACTTATCTATTTTTTGGCTCACATATCTTGGTTTTAGTGTTATATCTAAAAGTCATTGCAAATACAAAGTCACCTAAACTTTCTTCTATATTATTATCTAGAACTTGTATGGTTTTGCATTTTAAATTTAGAGCTATAATCCATTTTGAATTAATCTTTGTAACAGACAGATATAAAGTCTTTATCTAGTTTCATGTATACTTATTACTGTTTTTTGCATGTGAATGTCCACTTTTTCAGGATCATTTTCTTTGTTGAAAAGACCATTATTTCTCCACTGAATTGTCTTTGCTTCCTTGCCAAAGATCAGTTGATTATATCTGTGTTGGTTCTTTTCTAGGCAGTCTATTCTGTTTCGTTGATCTATTTGTCTGTTCTTTAGCCAATACCATATTTTCTTGATCACTGTAGCTTTACATTTGGTCTTGAAGTTGGGTCATGTTATTGGCTGTTCTCTATCTTTTGCATTTTTACATAAAAACCTTAGGATGTTTGTTGACATGCATAAAATGACATTATGAAATTTTGAATGCATTGAATCTATAGATCAAGCTGGGGAGAATGATTTACTTTTTTCTTTTTTGGAGACCTGGTCTCACTCTGTCATTCAGGCTAGAATGTGGTGCCACAACCATAGCTCACTGCAGTCTTGAACTCCTGGGCTCAAGCAATCCTCTTGCTCCAACCTCTTGAGTAACTAGGACTGTAGGTGTGTGACACCTGGCCCAACTAATTTTTTATTTTTTTTTACACATTTTGTAGGACTGGAGTCTTGCTATGTTGCCTAGGCTTCTTTTGCACTCCTGACTTCAACCAGTTTTTCCTCCTTGGCCTCCCGAAGTGCTGGGATTATAGGCATGAGCTACTGTATTGGTTCAGAATTGATATCTTAGTAAATTAAGTGTTTCTATCACATGAGCTTGAAATGTTTGGTTTGTTTATATCTTTGATTTCTTTATGAAAGTTTTAAAAATGTTTTTCCTCTGTATAGGTATTTTACACATTCTGTCAAGTTTAAATCTAAGTATTTCTATTTAGGGGGGATGATAATGTAATTGGCATTGTTTTTAATTTCTAAATCCTATTGTTCATTAATGACATAGAGGGAACAATGGACTTTTATATAAAAGTTTTGTATCTTGAAACCCTACTAAAATTATTAGTTCCACAGGTTTTTTGTTGATTCTTTGGGATTTTCTACATAGATAATCATGTCATCTTCCAACAAAGACAAATATATTTCTTTTTTCCCAATCTGTATACCTTTATTTACTTTTTTGTTACATTAATTAGGACTTGCAGTAAAATATGGATAGGAGTGATAAGCCAGAGACATACATTTTTTGTTCTTGGTCTTTGGCAAAAAGCATCTAATTTCTCACCATTAACTGTGCTGTTGACTATAGTATTTTTTTTTTTTTTGTAGATGTTATTTATCATATTGAGGAACTTCTCATTCGGTCCTAGGTTGCTGAAAGTTTTGTCATGAGTGGGTTTTGGATTTTATCAAATGCTTTTCTTTATCTTTTGGTGTGATCATATGATTTGTCTTCTTATTAAATCCTATAAACATATTAATGACAAACTTTTTGCCGTCCCACTAGTGATATTTACTAGGGGCAGACTCCTTATCTATGTAATGCTTTTATAGCAGTATGTACCTGGTCTGTCAGTGATGTTACTTGTAAATAAATCTGAAATTATTGATTTATGAGGCATGACTCTCTGGAAATGTCACTTAATTGATGCAATTATAGGACAATAAAATGGAGATCTTTAATGACTGAATAGCTTCCTTTAGTGTAAGTAATGCTATGCATGCATCATTTAGAAACCACTTATGTTAAACCTGGGCCAGGGCACATTGTAATGCGGCAAGTAAAGGAAAATGATACATATATGCCCATGATCATGCTGCTAGCTGTGCTGTGATTAACAAAGCTCTTTGTATCTGATCCAGAAATCTCATTCCTTTTGCCAGCATCATGAAATAGTAACTGTCTAACTTATTAGCTTGTATGTAGGGTAAAACTAAATCCTAACTGAACACGTTTCTCAACAGTTGGTTTGAGCTCCGTGGCACCTACTTCTTCCGATGAATCATAAAATCTCCATTTTGCCATGGTTCCCACTACTGTGGCCTCCTGTCAGTTACCTTTTTGAATAATTGAGATTTTATTTTTCTATTGTAAAGTTAAAAAGCATTATAGAGTAAGGTTTAGCACCAGGGACTCCAACTATAATGCCTGTATTCAAATCTGAGTTTTATTACATAAACCTGTGTGACTTTAGGCAAGTCATTTAAGGTTCACATGGCTTTGTTACCCCTCCCGATAATGGTGATGGAAATTATAGTACTGCTTTCTTTATGACCATTTTTTAAATGTACTAAGTGAATATGCATAAAGTACTTAGGAGACTCCTTGACATATAGTAAATGTTAGCTATTACTATTAAGAAAATCCCCATTAAAAATGAGAAAGTAAAAGACACATTTGAGTAAAAATATTTTGAATAGGATGTTATTCATGGCATAATTCTGGTTGCTTATATGAAGTGTCTGAATTGTAGAATTGGTTTATTAGTATTTCAGATAGTTACAGGAAGCTAGAAACAAACATTCCATGCTTGTTAATTGTGATCTAATTTTTGTATTTGTTTTTAGGTTTATAGAGGTTTGCAATAAACACCTATGTTTTGGGAAAAAAAAGTTATGGAAGTTTAGGTATAAACTCAAAAATGAGAAGGGAACATCTTATAAAACACTGTAAGCTTTCACAGTATAAAAGTGTACCTGAAAATATTATCAGAACATCTGTTGATAATGAAATGATACAAGAACAGTACCAGTGTTTCACCAGTGAAATTCAGATTTTAAAAAGGAAAATTTATAATGATTTTATTTTTCTTCGTGAATAAGGAATGCTCAGGATATTTTCTGTCAATTCATGGCAGTGATCAAGGTAGACTAATTGTTCAGTTTTAGGGAGTATAATCTTAACATCTTTTGGCCACTTTCTTTTATAAATGACATTTTTTGAAGTATACAGCTCTTTTGGATGCCTAGTAGAGAGTTTACTATGACCTACATAATTCATAAAATGTGGCAAAATGAACTTCCTGCATTTGAGATTAAAATGTAGGACAATAATCTGTGGTAGACATATATCAATTTAACATATATCTATATTAAAAAGATTGGGGATTTGATCCTGAACATTTTCAATAATATTGTTTATTAGTTATCATTTAGAACAATAGCACTTGGTACAAATGTTCTTGACTCAGTGGTTGCTTGACTCAGATTGGATAGTTGATTATCTCAGTAGCACCAACACTGTCTGCAAATGCTACATTGGTACCAGTAGTTATCAACAATGCTGTAGATTGTTATGTGACTATATTGTTACATTACAAAAGAAAAAGACAAAAACATGAATAAAGCATAAGAATACATTAAAAATAAATAATAATAGAAAATGTTAGAGCAACTCTACCACATCAAGAAATCTCTTTTAGGTATTCCTCCTGTAATACTGTTTCAACATACAGATTGATTTTCTAAAATGTAGATGATAACTTGTAAAGATCTAGGTACAGATTTGATTTTTTTTTAAAGTCATGCCTTTGTAATCTGCTAAATTGCTTATAGAGTTGGTTCCGATTGACTAAAAACAGGAGAAATGATATTTCCTCTGATTTATTATAAAAGTAAAGATTACAAAAATTAAATACTAATCTTAGAATGCCAATTTATGAATATCTAGATTATATGATGGCATTAGTTATAACTTAAATTTTAAAAAGTTTCTGCATTCTGGGCAACTAAAGTAGCTATAAAATTAAGCTTCACTCATCTCCACCATCGCATACAATTTTTCCCATAAATGCTACATTTTGCACTAACTAGAACATGTCCAAAAATATTTTAACAAATTTCCTTTTCTTGTTCTTATAAAAAAATAAAATGAACCTATTCACCTCAGAGGTCAGAGTCACCGCTCAACTCAACATTCAGCACATTATCTAAAATTTGTATTTTATCATTCAGAATAATGATTTTCTGACTTTCACTTTCTTTTTTTTACTTTAATGAGTACACTAATGAGTTTCTCTGGACATCTTTATTCCCCAGGAAATATAGTTTCAATAGTTTCTGTGTTTACTGTGGATACAGAAATGGCAAACAACCAGTTTAGAATGAAATAAACATGCTACTAGCTTAAAAATGCACATACAGGCTTTAGAAAAATCACAAATAACTTAAATGACAAATTACAGATTTTTATAAATTCTCCAAGGAATTGAAACTTTATATAATATATTCATTAAAGTCAAATACAAATTAGGTTGTGATTGCAGTTACTACTTTCTATTAGCTGAGTGAGAGACAACCTTGGAGGTGAGGTATATATTTTCTGCAATGTCTAGCATTTCCATTTACTATTTTCTTTCTACCAGTATATTCACACGTATAAGTCCTAACATCTACAGAACATTTAGAGAAACAATTACATAGATCTTGTCCAAAAGGTAGTATCTAATGCCATACATATTTGTCTTTCATGACTTTTAAAGAAAATTTTATACATGGAGTTTTAATGAGAACTAAAGCAATCTCCTAATAGTAAAAATGCCAATGTTAACTAACAATAGACTTAGCTGCATGTAAAATAAAACTCAAAATAACTATAGAAATTTCTTCTTTTTTCTTGTAGCTTTGGTTAGCTCAGTGCTTAGCAAGCTTAGCCATGTGTCCTTCACCCTCCTGGGTCAAAAGAGCTGCTTAGATATCACATCTAACTTTCATGTACCAGGAGGTTGGAAAGGAAAGAGTATCCTCTCCTTTAACCCAAATATGCCACAAAGAGTTAGTTTCATAGTTGGATAATAATTTTCTTTACTTGTTAATAGCTAGTACTTTAGATCCACAATCACTACTAGCTCTGAAGAGCCCAATTAAAGGTTGGGATGTTAAAATCAATTCAGTCTATGCCACGTATTTTTTGAAGAATACATGTACACACTCAAAAGTGTTAAAGATAATTATTAAATCTGACTTTGTAAACTCTAAAAAGTTGGTTACACTGTTACAACCTACCCATCATTTGTTTTTCATGATTAAATTGTTATAATAGCTATAATTGGTTCTGCATCATCTGCCAAGAAAATGGTAGAGTTAATAAAAAACAGTAAATGCCATGTCATACTACTCGACTGTTCAATACATCGAATCATTTTCACTTTCCTTTGAAGTGTTTTTACTGAGTAGGTAACAATCTTCAGTTGCAAAGAACATTTTATGGTTTATGAGCAGATAGTTCCTGACTGTCCATTAGGAGTATTTTTTTCGGACAATATTCATATTGAGAAAAATACTTCAATAATTGTCTTCAAAAGAAAATTATTTTACCTCAACTTTTTTTTTTTTTTGCAGTTTTTGGCTGGGGCTGGGTTTGAACCTGACATCTCTGGCATATGGGACTGGCGCCCTACCCTACACAGGGGACGCTTTTTACCTCAACTTTTAATTAAAAAAAAATACGAACTATAAAAGCACTTATCTAAATTTGTATCCATCTAATCTGAAGTGTTTATATGAGTAATTGTCTGTTTCTTTTTAGTGCCTGATAACATCACTGAACTATGAGAGAAGTCATCAGAGAAGTTAAAAATACAGGTTTTTGTCTGTGCTGGTTATAGGCAAAAAAAGTCATTTGCCTTGAGATTCAGGACCCTTATGGCAGAACAGCTAATGATTTAAATTTAATCAAGGCATAGAACTTTAGAATTTGTGGAGTCTTTGAAAATACATCTTTCAATACTGTCATTTAATAGTTGAGGGACTAAGGTCTGGAACATTTATGATTTGGCAGGGTCACGTTAATGAGTTAGTGGTAGGGCTGAAACCATGATGAGGGATTTATTGCCTTTTAATCCAGTGTATTCCCTCACTCTCTCCTTACTATCTTCCTTCTTTGCTTTCTATAGTTTAACAGTTTTAGCATTAAAATATTTGTGTATCATACAGGGTTCAGATGCAGAAAAAGGAAATCAATTTGTTTTGACAAAAATTAATTTAAAACAAGGAATAAGGTGCTTATAATATTGTTGGAAAAGTTGATGTAGGGAACTCGAAAGTGGGATTCTAGAAATAATTTTCAAAACACCATGACATAGTCCAGCAGAGGAGCTGAGGCTGCTACCACAGATCCCTACATATTTAAAACTAATGACTGGAATAAGAAATATTGGTAGGTAAACGTTGTCACTAACTTCATAAATGTCACTTGACATAAATAATGCTGCTGAATGGAACCTAGACTAGTATAGCAGAGCTTTCCATGTGTCAACTGTGTCTGTCAATAGAGCTAAACAAATAATGGCTTCCACTTGAATATTCCTACCCTCCCACATGTGTGCATTTAATTGTTGGGACCCCATTTATACCCAGAATCCCAAATGTAAAATCTGATAAGTGTTATCTTTAAACTTGTAGCCTCTATAATGCAAAGGAGGCAACCCAGAAGAGGTGTTTAACAAGGAAGCTGGCTTTATGAACTTTATATATAAAGCACACGCACATGTGCAGACATAAGCAACACCCACATATACAGACAAACAAAATAGAGCAAAGAAGAAAATACTGTGGTGGTTTTTGCTATAAAGCCTTCTTTTATTCTGGACATACTAAATGAGATACCACTTAAAATGCAGTTCAGCACAGTACATCCAAATGCGGAATACATTGTTCAGAGTCTGAAGAGGCCTGTCAAGATGTATGTGAGAGGAAGTACTGAGGGCTTCTCACTCTCTCTCTCTCTCTCTTTTTTTTTTTTAACTTTGCTCTAGGTCATTGGAGCCCAGAGCTTTCATAAAGATAGAAGGCCTTGAATTTTCATGAAGTTGCTTTCATGCTTGAAAATATAATTAACTCATAAAATCCTAGAAACTTAGATAGCAATCTAAGAAACTTTATAGCAATCTTGGGGAATGTATACTTCAATGTATTAATTTATACTTGGGGCAGTTGAAGTCAAAAGAGATTGTGTGGCTTTACCTTAGGTCATAATGATTGGCAGTGTGCAGGGTAAAACTAATGATTTCTTCCCTTGAATACTTTTACATTATACCCTGTATCTCCTGAATGCATTATTTTCATTAATATATCAAGAATTTTATTTTATCTAATAGTTTAATTTATATCAAAATCATTGGGAAGTATGTGTTTCAAATGTGATGTTGAATGAATACATGTCTTGGCTAATCTGTTCAAAACTGGCAATAATGTTATCAAAATCAATGCAATACTTTGTGGGTAAGGCATATTGTGTTAAAAGGATAGAACTGATCTTATTTGAGTGTTCACCTATTCTAGAATTCTGGAAATGCTTACGGGAGGATGCAGACGATTCAGCACCATCTTTTTATTATGCTATATGTGTGACAATGAGGAATAACTCAGTTTAGGCTCCAGGAAATTAATATGAAATAAGCATTCTTACGTGACTGCTTTAGCAGTATGGGTTACTTTGACCAATATGTTGGTTCTGTCATATCAGGTTTCTAAGTAACCAACTGGAGTTCTACTTTCTCATGTTTTGAATATTACGAATCATGCTTTAAATTTTAATTATTTCTGAAATAATATATTTCTTAAATTTCTGCTCTTGTCCTATCCCATTCACCTTTCCTTCTTCTTTATTATCAATGACTTCAACAATTTATGAATTTCTGTTATGTGAATGACCTATAGCTGGGGATATGAAAAAGTAAGGTATTCTTGCTCCCAAAGATCTTTTGGTCTTGTTGAAGGGACAGGACCTATCCTTGTAAAGAGTAGTGAAGATCAGAGAGTGGAGAGGTCACTAGTGAGCACTTAAGGCAGAAATTTCAGAGAAGAATAGCTCAGCATTGACTTAAAGGACGTAGGATACATTATAATATGCATAATAAATCCTCTGGGTCAGTGTTAGATCCTGATGGGAGTTTTGAGTAAATTTGTGATAAATTACTTGACATTTTTAATTTGTGATGAGATAAATCATGTTTAAAGCAAATTTAAATTTCAAACATAACATGAAAAAATTAATTCGAATGATATAAACAAATTACAAAAAGATACTGAAATATGTTTATAGATTGAAAAATACCAGAAAAATTTTGTAAATAAAGAAATGAGATAAAATAGAAAAATTGTGTTTCTATATTTTCATTCTTTTCATACTTAATTATGGGACCCTGCCAATGGAGAATAAAAACCCAATACAGAGCCTCATATTATTTAATTTAGTTCTGGTAGAAAATATACTGAAGCCAGAGGGTACAAGCCTCGTTTGACAAGTTAATAAAGACTATTAAAACAATGGGAGACAAGGAGTGCTTTGGGAAGAAGACAATCCCTGAGTCAGTCATTATCTCTGTTTAGATTTTTAAAAAAGGTTAATGAATATTTATATATGTTTCAAAAATATTTAAGTTCAATTTATGTTCATTTTATATATAGTTATCATGAATCTGATTTTTAAAGAAAAAAATCTGCTTTCTGAGAAGGCTAAAGGCCTTTCCAATAATACTGAAACATTTATTTATTTATTTTTTTGAGACAGAGCCTCAAGCTATCCCCCTGGGTAGAGTGCTGTGGCATCACAGCTCACAGCAACCTCCAACTCCTTGGCTCAAGTGAGTCTCCTGCCTCAGCCTCCCAAGTAGCTGGGACCACAGGCGCCCGCCACAACGCCCGGCTATTTTTTACTTGCAGCTGTCATTGTTTGGCGGGCCTGGGCTGGATTCGAACCTGCCACCTTAGGGTGTATGTAGCTGGCACCCTAGCCACTTGAGCCACAGGCACCAAGCCAAAACATTTACTTTTAAAGATCCAATGGCTGTTGACTTGTGACAGTGAAACCATAAATATTCATTATAGAAAACTGCATGCTAAAATGTTTGTTGTGGAATACCTGTCTTTTCCTTTCAAATTGTGAATGCTATTGTTCACTAGATGCACATTGTACCAGAGCACTTGTGAGATTGACCTTGAAATCACTGATTTTTTTCTGCCTGTAATTTTCTTATTTCATAAGTGCCATGAGTTTGCTTTTGTTTTTAAATTTCAAAATATTAAGGGGATACAAATGATCTAGGTTACATGCATCACTTTTATAATGATTGAGTTTTGGCTTATAGGTATGCTTATCACCCAAATAATGCTCATTGTACACATCAGCAGCTTTGCACCCCTCCCCTCCTTGCCCCTCTCTCCTGGTGGATTTCTACTTTTTACTTCCCTCTGTGCACATGTGTGCTCATTGGTCAGTTCCATTTTAAGAGTAAGTAGTCAAGGTGTTTCTTTTCTCCTTCTTGAGATACTTCACTTAGGAGAATGGTCTCTATTTCCATCCAGATGCTTCCAAATGTATTAATTCATCTTCTTTATGGCTGAGTAGTACTGAGTAGTACTCTGGTTTACATACACCACATTTTATTAATACACTCATGAATTAATGAGCACTTGGGTTGATGCCACATCTTTGCAATTGTGAATTTTGCTGTAATAATCATTTGAGGTCAGTTATCTTTTTGATTTAAAGTCTTCTTTGCCTTTGGGTAGAATACTGAGTGGTGGGATTGCTGTATTGAGTGGTAGGTCTACTTTGTTTATTAATAGATTACATCACAGTTTTGTCTCTGTGGACTTACTTATAATAAACATAATGACTCTAACACATTTATATCTGGAAAGCATCACAACTATGAGTTTTTCTCAGACATTGTAACGTATTGTCCACAGTGTAGGTCATCACTCAGGTTCAGGTTCAGAAATTGTTGATAATATAAAGGTAACTAAGGAAGTTCAAAAAAGCAGTGATTTCCTGGAAGTAAAAAGCAGCACATAAAACCCAATATCAAGAAGCATCTAAACTGCCCCTCTCCCTCTCCTCCCACCAGTGGATTTTAACATGAATTTTCCATTCTATTGTTATTATTTTATTATATATCCACTGATATCACATGCCTTCCTGCCGCCAGAGAAGACAGCTATCTCCCTCCTCAGGGCAGCTGGAACATATGCAGGTGCACACAGACCTCCTCAGGATAAACTCAGTTATGTTCTCCTGAGATCGGCCTCTAAAATTCCTTTCCTTTGACTCTCTGTATCTTTACACCTATTAAAACTTTCATTATATTACCACCTTATGTCATGGCTATATGATGTCTTTTATATCTCCTTATTCCTCCTACTATAGTGTAAGGTTCTTATTAGGTAGAAAATAGATTGCATTAGCTTTTATATCCTTTAGAGTTCTTTTTTTTTTTTTTATCCTTGCATGGACTGTGATTTATTTGATAAACGAATACATTATAAATGATCTCTATGTTAATTTTACATGACATTATTGATAATGCTTTTAGGAGTAATCCTTAAAATAAATTTCAAAGTATTGTCTGGATATTAAAACATTTTATATTTCAGTTTTTAACAAAACATTCTTAGTGTACTACAAAAATAATAATTCCATCGGTGAGGCTCTGAGCTGAGTGCACCGTGCCACTTCCCTCCCTTGTCCCTTAGAAAGGTCTGAGACTAGGGCCAGTAAGTGGCCCTAACAGGGCTCTCCCTGGGTTTTGGGGAGGTGAATTCCCAAAGAGCGGGGTTAGACTGGGCAGGAGATGCTGTGGACCCACCCCACTCCCTTAGAGTTCTTAATACTGATTTAAGAAAAAGATTTTGGAATTACTAATTGTATAAATAATTTAACCATTTTGAGATTCAGTCTTTACTATGTAAAATGGAAATAGAGTGGTGTAGTGTTTGATTTTTTTTTGTGGCTATCAAAATAACTGAAAGTGCCTGATAGTGCCTGGCATGTATGAGGATACAGGAGAAGCAGGAATAGATATAGTAGTAATGGTAATAATAATAGTAGTAGTACTAGCAGGAGTAGCAGCAGCAGCAATAGCTTCTGGATAGAGTTTTTATTTTTTAACGTTATAAGGAATATATTTTTCACATTTTAGTTTTTAAAATATGTATAGCAACAATAAAAAAAAATATTGTTTGGGGTTTTCTTTGTGTCAAGTTACTGGTCCAGTTGCCCTTCTAAGAGTTGGGTGCTATTATTATGCTCGTTACAGATATGGAACTTGAAGCATCAAGAGTTTAAATAATTGTTTCAAGCTCATGTAGAGGACAAAGGGAAAAGCAAGGATTCAGACTCTTGTAGCCCAAAGTCCTTAGAAACTGTCTGTCACTTAATAGGTAGTCAGTACGAATTTGTTAGATGATTAATCTCTGCATTGTGTCAAATTTTCTGTTTGACTTCATTCTTTTATATGCATTCTACATGGGCATGTTATAGTTTTACGCTGTAAATTCAGTTGCTTCTTGGAGAATAACTAGTGCACAACTAAAACTAAATGCATAGTTGATTGCTAATACACATATTGCTTTAGTGCTGGGAAGTCCTGGTCTGCAATTCAAAATAAAAAAGTGAAATGTTATTGCTAAATGCAAGGACTGTGCATGTACATTTGTAAGTATGTAGAATATATACTTAATCAAATATTGTTATTGCTTATATACTCCACACAAGAAAATCCAATCCTATTACTTTTCAGTTATATTTCCTATCTAAATATTAGAAGATATCTGATGTGAACTAGGGGAGAAAAATATGTAAGATGTTACAAAAATATTATTTGCCTTTCCAGTAGAATCCTTTGATATTTTTTGTCTCAGTTGAGCCCATTATTAGAAAAGCTGAATATGAGAGTTTGGCGTATGGTATCTATTGTTTGGTCTTATTGCAGTCATTAACTGCAGTCAAGGTGCCTTTCAGGAAGAAAGGATGATAGATAGGCCACATTCTCGCGATCATATTCACTGTCATAGAGAACAAAAGTCAGGAAGATGGGAGGCAGCAGAAGACAGAGTGCAGTGGGATACAGGTGCACCTTTTCCAGGGAAGAACAAGATGAATGTTCCCATTGTCACTGCTCCCTGCATTTCCTTAGTCATTAGTGTGACAGGTCTATAATTGATGACATGACATGGGACCTGTTGTGAAGCTTCTTTTCCTTTCTTTTAGTCTACTCCTGTGTCCTTTAAACAGTATATGGTTATCTAATGTGTCAGTACATCTGCCTTCATATCTCAATCTATGCTATCTTGGTAATGACAGAAAATCACACCACTTGTAAAAAGGGAAGATGATATTAAAGTTTCATAGCTGTGTTAACTGCAATTCTCGGCAGTGGTTTTTTATGTAATAATAGGCAAGGTCAAGAATAAATTTATCAGAGTAAGAGAAAATAGCTTAATTTGAGGTCCCAATCTGCTGCAGAAAAATGCTTTGTAGTCTAATGCTCATCATTTTACTTCCATGCTTTAATATGCTTTCTCTAGTTGCACTATTGAGATTAAGAAACTTTCAAGAGTTCTGTTTCAAAAAATACTGCATTGGCTTGGTGCCCATAGCACAGTGGTTATGGTGCAGCCACATATCCTGAGGCAAGTGGCTTCAAACCTGGCCCAGGCCAGCTAAAATAATGAAAGCTGCAGCAAAAAAAATAGCTGGGCGTTGTGGTGGGCACCTGTGGCCCCAGCTACTTGGGAGGCTCAGGCAAGAGAATTGCTTAAACCCAAGAGTTTGAGGTTGCTGTGTGCTGTGGTGCTATAGTACTCTAGTGACAGTGACATAGTAAGACTTTGTCTCAAAAAAAAAAAAAAGAAAATAAATAAATACTGCATTATATAGATTATTTTAACAGATTATTTAAACACTTGAGCAAAATAACTGAATGTCTATATTATTACTAACTACTTCAGATTCCATTTTATAGTTGTTTGAAAATTATCGAATCTTTTAGAAACTATTTAGAAATACATTTGGCTTTAATTATATATTTAGGTTTAATTTATAATTAAGTACTTATTAATCAATATTGTCCATCTGGGAATTATGGAGAAAACTATTCTAAGAAACCACAGAGGTGTGACATATGTACCATTATAGGAAATACATGTTAAAAATTTCTAATATGAATCCTTAGAATTAGAACTTTTATTACTCATCAAAAATGTCATCAACAATTTAATGAAGTTTGTTTTTTTTGGATAGAGTTTTAAAAAAATCTTAAAAAGTATATCTCTTTCCCTTTTAGTTGTTAGGAACATAGCAATAATAAAAAATGTACTTTTCAGAGCAATTATCTATAATGAGAAGCCCTCCATGTTGGGAATCAATCCAATTTATTATGTATTAAATTTGGCTACTGCACATGTAGAGTTGCTTCACTATAACTGTTTTAATATGTATTATCTTATTAGCATTGTAATGACTTCATGCTGAAACTTCATGAAATAAACTTCCAAAGGAAAAGTTCAAGTCAAAAATAAAACAGAACATCAGTGATGATGTAAGCTGCATTTTAACAGCATCTTTCCAATTTCCTTATCATTCTCCAAACTGTACTCCCATGTCTGGTTCTGTAAGATTATGTCTTCAATAGAGGCATTATTATTCACTTCCTTCAGACAGATATCTAACTTTTAATACACAGGACATGAAACATAGCATATTGCATCCAATAACATATGACATCCGGGTGACCTTTAAGCATCACAAAAATAAGCGTAAGTATATATTTTTACAGACTAGTTAGGTCAGAGTTTGTCAAGTATTGTCTTAACTAAAAATTTACTTAGATAGCTATCAAAATTTTTGGAAAGATTCTTTTTTTTTTTTTTTTTGAGACGGAGCCTCAAGCTATCCCCCTGGGTAGAGTGCCATGGCATCATGCTCACAGCAACCTCCAACTCCTGGGCTCAAGCGAGTCTCCTTCCTCAGCCTTCCAAGTAGCTGGGACTACAGGCGCCCGCCACAACACCCGGCCATTTTTTGGTTGCAGCCATCATTGTTGTTTGGTGGGCCCGGGCTGGGGATTCAAACCCGCCACCTTAGGTGTATGTGGCTGGCGCCTTAGCCGCTTGAGCCACAGGCGCCGAGCCCAAAGATTCTTAAAATACATTTGGCTAGATTCTTCTTTATTTGCCAAATACTTATTTTCTTCTTTTTGTTTCTGAAACAAGACTTGCTCCTGATTTTCTGTGATGTCTTTGAAGACATTTGTTCTGTCCTCCACGATCTCTTCCTTCTTTACTTCCTGCTTATGTACCAGTCTGTGGATGTTCTTTAGAGTTCTCTTCTGTCCTGTTTTCTTCTCACATGCCGTAACTTTATTTTCAGTTTTATACTACTTAACCTAAAACTTTTAGTAATCCCCTTTTCTTATGATAAGTTTCTAGTCTTCTACTGAGGTTGCTTCTGGAAGACATGCTGCTAATGTAAACTAAGCTTTCCCCATTACATCTATTCACCTTCTACCCATTATTTCAAACTAAAAATGTTGATGTCATCTTTAATTTCTTCTTTCTTCTTTTTCTTATTTCTTAATCTATTTATCATCATGCCTGGCGAATTTAATCTTTGCAACTGTTCTTTAATTCATATGTTTCTATTCTTAGAGAGAATCACTTACTATCCTTTACTAGGCTTATTGCTGCAGGCATCTACTTTCTGATAGCAACTTTTCCATCTGACAGTCACAGACCTCTTCCTAAGCCATAGATTTGATCATTTCACTTTCTTATTAAATCACTTTTCTAGTTCTCCTGTCCTGATATAGTAAAGTTCAGATTCCTTAGCATACCAATCAGGATGTTTCATAGTCTGGCCTCTGTCTATTTTTCCAGTCTCATTTCCTAACAATTTCCAATGGAGGACTTCTGGCTAATCCTAGGGTATAGGATATTTTTCTGTCTTTCTTCTGTACTTTGTCATTGACTGCTTCCTTAAATACCTTACCCACTTTCCACCTGCTACTCTCCTCCTAATTCTTAAATCCATTTTCCAAATATCCACTATGAATTATTCTTTGGTATATTTATTATTTATATGCATTGACTCCTGCTCTGGATAAACTTGAAACTCACTCTTTTGACTCAATATTTTCTTGAGAATCCTCATGTCCAAACTTGTAGATTTTCTTTGCTAATTTTGATTGATAATAACATCCTATTGTATATATAAATCACAGTTTTCCATTCTTTTACTGAGGGAGAAATGGGTTATTTTTACTTTTTTTCCCCTTTTGTATAAAGAATGCTACAGTGAACAATCTTGCCTTTGTGTCTTTCAGCATATGTACACAATTCATTAAGTAATTAATAAATTAGTTTCAAATGGCTAATCTGGGAACCTGGGGAGACTAATGAGAAGATGGTGAAATGTGGACACCTGCCATTATTTTCCAGATTTTTTTACTTGCATTGTCCTTGCATGAAGTATGAGAGTGTCAAGTTCCCTGTGTTATGCATGGTTTGGCCTGTAGTTATGTGATGCAAATAAACATAAGGAATGGAAGATCTGGGGAAGAGAACTATTAATCCTAGATTTTCCTGTGCCCTGCCAAAATGTGATACCATTATACTCAACTTTTATTATCATGCCTTACCTACAGGTATAAATATAAAATTTTAAAAGTCAATCTCATTGCATTATTTTCTTTGTTCTAAATTACGGAAATAAATTAGTACTTTGGGAATCATTTATTTCTTGCAAACCCAAATGATTTTTATCCTCAAGTCTTCCTGTCTATTTGCTTGAAACTACACTAGGACATATGGCTCCAAATGCCATAATATACAAAAAAGGTGAACAATTGCATCAGTATTTAAAATATTATCCAACTTGTTCTTTTTTATTTATATTTCTCTAGCTGTTAAGTGTTTGTGGAAATATTTTAATAATTGAAATACTCCCATATAAAGTACTATTACATATTGTAGTGGTTCTTTCACTTTATATTGTGTAAGAATTGCTTGGACAGATTGTTAAAGTATATATTTCTAGTTTCCACTGTGGATGATTCTGATTCAGTAGTTCTCGGCTGTATATTTTGGATTTTTAGCTTCCTGTACGTATCACAATTACCACTAAAATACAGGTGTGTTGCTGAAAATGACTGCTTCAGAAGCAGGTTGGGGGCATGAGATGAGATGGTGGTGATATAGAAGTGCTGCTGGTGGTAGTAGTGATGATAATAATGGTAATGGTACAGGTGATGGTAGAGGTGGTGGTGGTAATGGTAATTTTGGAGGTGGTGGTTGTAGTGTGGTTCTGAAATGAGACAGCATAGTTCAAGAAATTAAATAATCTTGTGTTTGAATCACAGCTCTAATACTTACTATTTTTATGAACTTGGTCAGATTAGTTAATCTTATTAAAGTTCACATGCTTCTCACTTATAAAACAGAGATAATAATCTGCCTCATTTACAAGGCTCAGCATAATGCTTCTCCTATAATAAACACATAATAAATCAATTGTTATGTATTTTTTAAGTGGTTTTGTTTTTGTTTCTGATTTTGTAAACAACAGTTTGAAGGTGGATTTTCGATGGAAGAATGGAAATATGTCAGAAACTCTAAGTCTCATAAACAAAGCCAAAGAATATTTGGGATATAAATATCCTATTATCCTCGCTTTTATAAGTATTACTTACTGATCCTTTAACATCCAAAAAAATTAAAAGGCAATTTTTTTAAGGAAGTATTTTTTCCATGTCTTTTCTTTGTCCTGAGTGTGAATCAATGAGTGGATTGAATGTTGGCATTGCATATTCTGGGGAGTAGATTTTACCTTTCCTGCCAAAGCTATACAAAGCTTCTTTATGATACACACAATACAAATTAAAAATTGTGGAATACCTCACAGAGAAACTTGTTAAAAATGCCTTGACCCAGACACAACAATCTATATTTCTGAACTAAACATCAAGAATTGGACTTCTTAAATAGGGTCTGCTGACTTTTACATGGATGCCATAGGCTATACTTTGATAAGCAATGAGGAAGTACAGACAGAACTCTGGAATTTTAGGATTTACAAGTAACTTAACTTCTGTTAATTTTTTCATCTGAAAAATGAGAAAATATATGATGTATCTGTATCTCATTAAGCTGTCATTAATTTCATTTTCCTGTGGAAGGCAATGTACTTAATGGTTAAAAGCAAGAGCTTTGGAGTCAAACAGACAGAAGCTTAATCCTGGTTCTACCACTGCTGCACTGGGTGACTTTAAATACTCCTTAAGTGCTGTATGTGCAGATTTCTTACTGGTGAAATGGGAGTAATAATTGTAGCTAGCTTTTAGTACTTTTATGGATATTGAATGAGATTAAAGGATGCAAAACACTTAAAAAAGACTGCTATATAGTAAAGATTAATAAATTATACATACCTAAGAATAATAAAAATTACTATTATTTTCCATTTTCCCATATGAATATTTCGTACTATATGCATACATACTTACTGTCACATCAAGTATATTCACACATATAAATAAGTGTATTTAATTAATGGTACACTATTTTAATAACAACCTTAGGAAATTTTGCATTTAGGATGCAATTTAAACTAAATATTAACATGGTGATTTTAATTTTTAACTATAGAATTTGTGTCAGTTTTTAAAATCACAAATTCATCATATTGTGAATGTTTTTTATTGTTTCAGTTTTATCTTTCAGTGGCTATTTGAAATACCAATACAATTCTATAAATCAATAGGTCTACAAATGAGAAGACTGAATAGAGATGAGACACCTCTCAGATATAATGAATAGCTTCCAGAAAAGGACCAACAATACAGAACTATATTTGGCATTGACCATGATTTGTAATGAGTTTTGATGGTGATTATTTTCTTTCTTCTTTTTTTTTTTTTTTTAGCCAGGGATAGGTTTGGACCTGTCATCTCCGGTATATGGAGCTGGCTCCCTACTCTTTTGAGCCACAGGCACCGCCCAGTGGTGATTATTTTCAATATTAGAGTTTAACAATCTTAAGCTTCTCTTCAGAAGTTTTTTAATTCAGCTGTAAAAGGCTGGTTTGATAATAGTTATAGAAAAAATAAATTTCAGAAATCCTCACAAACGAGAGAAAGTTACTTTCTTGTTTTTTAAAATGGAATATTTAAAACTATAACAATATTATTGGCTATTCTTTATTTATTTATTTATTTTTTTTGAGACAGAGCCTCAAGCTATCCCCCTGGGTAGAGTGCTGTGGCCTCACAGCTCACAGCAACCTCCAACTCCTGGGCTCAAGCGAGTCTCCTGCCTCAGCCTCCCAAGTAGCTGGGACCACAGGTGTCCGCCACAATGCCCAGCCATTTTTTGGTTGCAGCCGTCATTGTTGTTTGGCGGGCCCAGGCTGGATTTGAACCCGCCACCTTAGGTGTATGTGGCTGGTGCCTTAGCCACTTGAGCCACAGGCGCTGAGCCTTATTGGCTATTCTTATAAACAAATTTTAAGTTGCTTGTTAAATGTATTAATATTAATGACTTAAGCTATAATATTTTAAATTACTTTATTGATATTTTTCATTATTTGTCTTTTAAATTTTGTTTATTTTACTTTTACAAAATTCTTTTTTCATTCTCTGGTATACCAACTCAGATTTTAAAATACAGATTTATATTTCTAGCATAAGCTCATATTAACAATAACGATGATAACAATAATGAATAAAAGAGAGTTTAATATGCTTGGATGTTAGGCTAGAACTTCATCACTTTATGTCAGTTTTTCTTCTCAATAATTCTAGGACAGACACAATTATAACTTCCTTTGGTGACATTTATAGTGACAGAATATTTATATGAATGCATTCTAAAAAATGGCAACATGAATAGTTAGTAACCATAAAAGATCTATTTTCCTGAAGATTGCATATTAGTTCTTCTAGAATTTTTAAATGTGAATTTCAGTTTTGCTAAAACCAAAGTAACAGTTCACAGTTTGAAAGTTTAATTATTTTTGGACTTATAGAAAGAAGAATTTTATTTGTACCTTTATCAGGTCTACGCACCCTTCATATTTTGGTATGCTTATGAATTATTTATTTTTTAATTTCAGAATATTATCAAGGTATACAGTTTTAAATACATAATTTGTTTTTTTCACATTCTAAGTCAAAGTTATAGTGTGTCTTTTATCCAGAAAGTGTGCATTGCACCCATTAGTTGTGAATTTCTCATTCCCTGCTCCCCACCTACTTGATCTCAATTGAGTTTTACTTTCATATGTGCACATAAATGTTGCTCAGCTAGTTCCAGTTCAGTAATGAGCACATGTGAGATTTATTTTTTCATTCTTGTGATACTTCACTCAAAAGAATGATCTCCAGTTCCATCTAGGTTGTTACAAAAAGTATTAGATCACCATTTTTTTTTTTAATGGCTGAGTAGTACTCTATGGTATACATATACCACATTTTATTAATCCACTCATATATGTTAGGCAATTGGGTTGTTTCCACATCTTTGTAATTGTGAATTGTGCTGGTATAAACATTCAAAAGCAAATGTCTTTTTAAAATCCTTTATTAAATCCTAACTGTGTACATTAATGCATTTATGGGTGATAAAATGTCTTGTTTTCCTTTGGGTCGATACCTACTGATAGGATTGATGGATCAAATGTTAGGTCTACTTTTAGTTCTTTGGGGTATGTCTATACTACTTTTCATAGATGTTATATTAATTTGTAGTCCTGCTAACAATATGCAAGTGTTCCTTTCTCTCTGCATTCATGCCATCATCTGTTGTTTTGGGATTTTCTGATGAAAGCCATTCTCACTGGAGTTAGGTGATATCTCATTGTAGTTTTGATTTTCATTTCCCTGATGATTAGAGACATTGAACGTTTTTTCATGTGTTTGTTGGTCATTAGTCTATCTTCCTTTGAAAAATTTCACTTCCTTTTGGCCATTTTTTAATGGAGTTGTTTGACTTTTTTCTTACTGATTTGCTTGAGTTCTTTGTAGGTTCTAGTTATCAGCTTTTTATGGGATATATACCATATAAATATTTTTTCTCATTCTATAAGTTATCTATTTGCTCTATTTATTGTGTCCTTGGCTGTCTAGAAACTTTTAAATTTGATCTGGTCTCATTTATTGATTTTTGTTGTTGCTGTGATTCTTTGGGATCTTCTTCATAAATTCTGTGCTGAGGCAAGATGTCCATGAGTTTTTCCAACATTTTCTTCTAGCATTCTTATAGTTTCATGTCTTATGTTTAAGTCTGTTATCCATTGTAAGTTAATTTTTGTGAGTGGTGAAAGGTGTGGATCCTGTTTCAATTTTTTACATATGACTATCCAGTTTTCTAGCACTGTTTATTGAATAGGGATTCTTTCTTCCAATGTATGTTTTTGTCAGGTTTGTTGAAGATCAGATGTGAATTTAAAGATGTTTTCATATCTAGGTTCTCAGTTCTGATCATCAGTGTTTCATAATCTCTTTTATTTACTACTTTTGTGATTTAGGACAATTTATTTAATCTTTTGGAGCCTCCGTTTCCTCACCTATAAAACTGGGATGATGACAGCTATCCTATTCTAAGATTTTTTTGAGGGATTACATGAGATAATATATATAAACTACTTTGTACCATCCCTAACCCAGAATAAATAGAATAAGTAGTAAGGGCTTAATAAATCTTCTACCCAGATTTTATTTGTCCTGTGTGTAGATTGGACAGTTACTTCCAGATCAGGAAACAGTGCCATTATGTAGTAGGTATCTTTCATGAAAGAGTTATCAATGAAGAACTTACCCTTTTCCATCCATTCTGGGAGGTGTGGTCAAAGGTAACTCCTACAGTGTATTGTACTTAGTCTTTAATTTTGATAATTGTGGTGTGATAAAGCATACAGTAATTCTTGTCATGGCCAGGGGGGTGCCTTAGCACCCAATGGCTCAATAACTGTAATGAAAAACTTAATTTAATAGAGCCATCAATGTGGTAAAAGCTTTATCTACAAATGTCCCCCACTTAAGAGGATCATGTCCAAACTACTGATCAAAGACTGAAAGTAACCATATTGCAATGAATTGTTGAGATGATAGATGTGTTCTGTCTGAAGTTAACACAACACACATGAGTGTTTTACAGCTTGTTTTTCCAGTTCTTTTCAATGTGTGTCCTCTAGGTCAGCTAAGCTTTAGCAACTCAACCTTTTTTTCCCACTTACTGTTTATTATGTAACAAAAAGAGGGTTTTGTCCATTACTGAATGTAAACTATTCAAGAGACCCAAATAATCATTATTATATTACTTAACTGGTACTAAAACTTCTAAAGTTTATGTAGTAGGCCAAAGCACCTTTTCTCTCTCCTTATTGTGCAGATAAAGCTTTATTAGAAATAACTACAAAAATGAAAAGGTCATTTGTTCTCAAGCTTTTCACCAAGCTTCATGAGCTGACATAAAGTGTAAGAGTATGTGAGAACACATTGCCATGTGAAAGTCATCCTGTAAAAGACTAGTTTGCTTCCTTCTGTGAAGTAGATTCCTCTTCAGTTCTGTAGGGATCTAAAGTTGAGTTTTGTAAATGAAATGATAAAACCGTTGGATCAAGTTGTCATTCTGTCTTCAGTGGCTTATAGTAGTTAGTCCAGAGCCTGCATATCCTCAATCCTATTAAAACATGATACATATACTGAATGTTTTTTGTTGTCTGTTATACATTTATAAATGGCTAATGGATGTATATTCTTTGAGGAGTGGTCTTAACAAACCCTCTTTTGTTCCACCGGAGTAAAAATAGGGAGCCACCTTGGTTCCTTGAAGAAGTGATTCAAACAAAAATGTTTTCTTTTAGCAACTCCTTTGTACTCTTAAAAGCTATTGAGGACCTCAAAGAGCTTTTCTTATATGAACTAATATTTACTGTAAAAATTAAAACATAAATTTTTCAGTATTTATTAATTAATTGTTTTTTTTAATGGGGTATTACTTCTTCCCCCGGGGAACACAGAATACCTAATCCTACAAATTGGAGAAAGGCACATGGAGTATAAGAGGATAACAGGGACAGAGAGCTTTAGGATTTTCGTTTTTAAATTTTTTCATAGCATATGCGTTTGTGTGTGAATGTTTGTGTCCTACTATGTTAAAGTAGTCCTATGTTAAAACTTAAATATAATACATATTTTTATATGTTTTTTTTTTTTTTAAGAACATTTAAGTTCTTAGAGTGCAGTGTTCTGGTCAATTACTCCTTGCAATGCAAAGTGTCCCATTTATGTTTTTGTTCTCTTAGTCAAGCCTAGTACTCACTCTCTTCTGGCATCTCTCTTTATCAAGGAAATGTAAACACTGATGAGATATCCAATACTATTTTGGGATTTATGAAAAGACTAGCCTTTATTTCTGCATAATGACAGTCATGCTACTATTTACCTTGCCATGAGGCTTTCGGTGGTCCATTTCTAGTTATTGGTCCTTTGATCCATGTCACATTTTCCTGCAGCCTACAAGGTCATGCATGTCTCTTTACTAAGGTATGACATAATATTTTCTGCATGTTGAGACAAGCATAAATGATTCTGCTTTATCTTGCATCTTTTAAAAGTTTTTAATTGAACTGAATTAATATATTTGGAGATAGTGTTGTAAAGTTACTAATGATTTATGTACTTGAAAGCAATGGCTGAAATTTATTATGTAGTTTTTCTTATGAATAAAATCTTGAATTTAAAGATTGCAGGCATATATCATATTAATACTGACACATTAAACAAAGCACATTATAGCAAATATCTTCAGTTTGTTTATCATCTTTAAATATTGGTATTCTAATTGTTAGAAAGCATGACTATGAAATGGGAGGAAGAAAGTGATAAAATCTGGACATTTTAGAATAACCCATCATCATGGATTTCTCCATCTTAAGCAAACAACATGTTCTTCCAGTAAAATCTCATCATTCAGTACGAGTCAAATTTTCTGAAGAAGCAGCAGTTTTGGCCACATTCCTCACACAATATGCCGCAGTTTATGTGGTACCTCTGCTTAACTATGCAAACATAAACTGAAAATTATAGATGTTCATAGATGGGATTTCATTATTTTAGTTAGTTGGCTTTGAAATTGTGTCTTTATATAACAATCTACTTACAAATCATCTAGCTGACAAGTTTAGGTATAAATTAGCATTCATGAAATATCAAGAAAATAAGTGACATACATTAGATTAGCTGAAGTAATACTTTGACTTCATATCAAACAATGTAAAGCTAAAATCCGTAGGTTAACCATTCTAATGACATATCAGTTGAGGATTAGATGTGAATTCAGTTTTGAGCAAAGGCAGAATGAGGCAAGGTGGTGTAAGGGAGTTTACCAGCTGCGATTAGTATGTATAGCTCCACCTCTCTGTGGGACTATAAATGAAGGCCTACATTTCTTATTTCTAAATATTTTAAAATTATACCTCAAGCAAATAAATTTCTCATCATAATATGTTGCATCATACTGGTTGATAGATATGCCTCTATAACCACAAAAGTAAGAAGAAAGGACATTAAAGCTATGTTTTTGTTTTGCAGTTTTTGGCTGGGGCTGGGTTTGAACCGCCATCTCCAGTATATGGGGCTGGTACCATACTCCTTTGAACCACAGGCACCACCCAAAGCTATGGTTTTATATTTTAGAGTTGCCGTAATGGCAAAGATGATGGAAATTAATTACTATGCCTATCTGAGTGATCTGATGATTGGCCAGTACTATTTGTCTGATTAATAAAGACAAATAGAATTCCAAATTATATACCTTTGATTTCATTAAATTTATTTTTCTAGTTTTCTTTTCAATAAAATCACTAATTATGTTATTATAATTAAGATCCTTCACAAATTGTTTCTTTTTCATTTTTTGTTTTGTTCTATTGATAGTTATGATTTAAAATAGGATTACTAAATAAACTGCAAGTACATTGAAAAATATATGAAGTATGATTATATTTCAAACAATTTTTCCTATATCTTTCAAAGGAGCTTTTTTTCTTCCAAAATAACTGAAATATTTATTAAAATTAAAGGACAAGTACAACTTATAACTAATGAATATACAATTTAATAAAATATATAGAACTAAATTTTAATCTTAAAATTTGATTAAATATTGTTAAATATTTTTGGAAAACCTATATATAATGCTAGTATTCATTGACTAGTTGCAGATATAAAGAAATAATTTTATGCTACATACAATTATGTCACATATGTTCATATTTAAGAGTAATATGAATTGTTAATACTTTAAATGTTCCTGGGCCATCATATGTGTACAACTATTGTGAAGAACATGCTAATCTGTGGTACACAAAGAAAAGCAAAAGAAAGGATGCTCAGTGATTCTGGGCAACAATGACTTATTATGTAATCCTATTGCATTCATCTTATCTGAGAGAAAGGATTTGACAGATAATTAACTTACCTTCTCTCTTTCTTAAGCCCTTACACTACTCTAATCCTTCTCTCTGAAGCATGTCTCTATTTGACGCTGGCAGCAGTACATACCACAAACCCTGGCATTTAGATGGTGTCAGCTTTTATTTTGAGGACATAGGGAAAGAGAGGTGAACACCATTTCCCTGGGGCAAATGGTGTTAGTCAGAAAAGTGGATTTATAATGTTATGGGTCATGGTATGCCCGTCCTGAGCTCTATATCCCTATGTGTTCTTTAATGTATTTATCTTTATGGTTTTGTGATATGCAAGGCCTCTAAGCACAGGACAGAGACCTTTCTTATTTATTGATTTTATGAGTAGTCCCCAAAACTTGTAATACATGATTGCTGTGACTACCACTTATAAGCAGTTGATCTCATAATGTATCTTAAGGTATGTATCAATGTAGCTGTTGTGATTACCACCAAATGAGACATCTTAAAAATATGAAATAACAATAACTACTGCTTAATAACAAGAGAAAAAGGTGTGTCCTAAATTAAGCTCTATCTTGACATCATTTCTTGGTCTTAAAAGTATGTGTGTGTGTGTGTGTGTGTGTGTGTGTGTGTATGTATGTGTGTGGTGTAGACTTCTTTTACTTCTTTGTTAGAATATGACAAGACATTTGGAGTATACATTTATGTGAAGTATGGCATAATTTCTTCTTTTTTAAAGAAAACTAGTTTTTAATACTATAGCAAGATTAGTGATGGATATGCTATTAAAACTGAAGTAGAAAATAAAACAATTCTGCCAGCTGTTTCAAGCAAATACCTAATGTTTCTTGTTTGATGCCCTGAGCATTATTAGTTATAGTGGGTTTTTTTGAATTTGTCTTGGTAAAAAATAGAAATGTTTTATTTTATTGGAATTTTATTTTCTATATTCACCCAAAATATTGGATATAAGCAATTGACATTAATATGAATCTAAGTGAAGAGCAATATTTTGGTGTAATAGTTCTATCAGATCCCGGAAAATATAAAAGAGAACAACTCTCATTTCATTGTTTTCTACAAAACACAAATAAAGGGAACCTATCATGGAGCTTTATTTAAAAACACTATTAATACTTTAGTTCTCTTGCCACCAGGCCTGTACCTCAAACATATAGGTCTAGGCTAAATAAAAATTCACAAGGTAGTTCCATCACATATACATGCAATTGTTAGGGCCATTTGCAAATTTTGTTGACATTTGGTCAATTCACTATATTCTGAAAAGTAAAGATTTGATATTTAACTACTATTGGCTTTCCATATTGGATTCACAATGTTTCACAGTGAAAATACCTTCATAACTCATTATGAGTATAAAATTCACAGTAGAAAATAATAAAAATCACCTCTAATGCTAGAGGTGATTGCTTGAGGTAACCAGGGATAACATTTCTGTAAACCTGTATTTTTAGCCAAATTGAGGAATGTTGAATATACTGTTTGTTAAACTGCTGTAGTAACTTAATTATATACCATGCATTGTTTTTCATTGTAAATATTATATATACATCCACATCATTTGTAATCTGTACAATACATATATATTGCATAAACTATACCTTTGGTCATTGTTATTTATGATATTTCACTATTATAAACGTTAAGATAAATTACATTTCATCATTTTTTCTCTCATCAAATCATATAAAAGTAATTATGGAAATTCATTTATTAAGTGAATTTTATTGACTACTTATTATTTTCTGTCCATTCTTTTTGATTCTATGTAGCAGTAAATGAAGCTGACAAAAGTACTTGCCATTGTGTGGCATATATTCTAGTGAAGATAAAGAACAGTAAACAAACAAGTAAAAAAAGTGTACTTACTAGTTTGTTATATGTACTATGGAGAAAAAGAAACTATGGAAGGGTGATAGAAGTGTCAAAGGTTAGTGATGCAATTGTAAATAGCATGGTCAGGAAGTGAAATTATTGGATTGGTATACATTGAACATTGTGAAACACATCAGCTTATTATTTCCCAGCAATCTTTTGCCAGGTGCATTCTCATTAACAAGGTATGGAAGTGAATTTTTCTCACTCACATTATAAAAAATAAATTAACGTTTTAAAAATATAAATTGAATGAGCAAAATATAAATATTTAAAAATTTGCATTTCTTGATTATTAAGGATGTTGATATTTATTTTTTCATAACTACTGAAAATTTGTGTATTTTTAATATAAACAATTTATGTTTATGTATAGCAGATGCTGGAAATACCCTACCATTTTTCTTGAAGTGTAATTGCAAGCATATTGAAGAGGAAAAGGCTAAGCTGTGCAAGGCATATTAAATTAAAGTATTCCAAATTTCTGTACATCTGTTATTTGTCAACGTGCTTTCTGTAGCTCACAGGGGAAGGAAGAGAAAGAGTTTGCTTCCCCCAACCCCATGTCCCAATTTTTAATTGCATAACCCTCAAGAAAACTCTGCCCCCTTGATCTTGCTCTGTAATTATGGGGTGGGCTTTTTAATGGAAAGAGACAGGAAAAAGTTCGAAAAATAAACTTCTCACATCACTTTTCCCAGAAGTTGTTCTTAAACACAATTTCTTTCTTGGTCCTTCAAGAATTCCAGAGGCTAGTGGTGCCTGTGGCTCAAAGGAGTAACGTGCCGGCCCCATATGCCGGAGGTGGTAGGTTCAAAACCCAGCTCTGGCCAAAAAAAAAAAAAAGAATTCTAGAGGCTGATGCTGATATTATTTTAGTGAGGGCCAGCCACCTTCCAGCTTTCAGTCTTTGTATCTCTTTCCTTGAAGGTGTTCTCCAAAGCCACTCTGCCCTCCCACACGTCTAACCTCACTTGTCAGGGAATGAACCTTCCATAGGAGCTGCTTTGCATCAGTAGCTGGAGGGAATTGGTGGTGAAAACATATTTCTTCATCCTTTGCATTTGCAACTCTGATACCAGACTTTGTTTTACCAATTTTACCTATAGGATTAAGATATTGTCACCTGCATTGACAGCTAATATGGTAATATTCTGTTTTTAGTGGTCTTCCCTTCTCTACATCACTTTCTTTACCCTGCCATTACTTCCAGTACCTCCCACATAGATTACTCATACATGAATTTGTTTTTTACATTTTTCGTCTGGACACTGAACACCATTCTCAAACAGTTTTTCTACTTCTCCTTAATTGCTACAAACTTAGCAATTAAGTTTGTAAATACATACAATAACATAATGTAACATAATTTTGTCAGGCACAAAATTCCTAGTTTGTCTTTTTTTTTTTTTTTAGTGTTTTCTTAGACAGAAGTTTTATGTTTTTGTGTCCAATTGTTTTCTTTATGATTTCTGGCTTTAGAGATATGTCTACCTTTTTAAATATCCCTCTAAAATTAAATTATTTTGATGCTTTGTTAGCACTTTTATTGTTTTATTTACTTATATTTTACATTTCATGTGGAATTTTGGCGGAAGACAAAAGAGGTAGAGATTCAAAGTTATTTTTTTCTTCATATTGGTAACTTGAATTTTGTTGAGTTTTTCTCTCATGAGCATATAGGTGCTAATCTACTAGTTTCAATTTAGCATTGGGTACATGTGATTTCTTTTTTCATTCTTTTGATATTTCACTTAGAAGTAAGGTCTCAAATTCCACCCAAGTCTTTACAAAAGATATAAGATCTTCATCTTTTTGTGGCTGAATAATATTCCATGGTATACGTGTACCATAATTTATTAATCCATGTATGTATTGAAGGACACGGGTTGTTCCATATCTTTGAGACTCTGAATTTTGATGCTATGAACATTCAAGTGCAAGTGTCATGTCCTTGTCATAAAAGGTCTTTTTTTTGGGAGGGGGGCGGTAAATACCTAGTAGTGGGATTATAGGATCAAGCAACTCTTTTTTTAGTTCATGCAACCATCATCAGTTTGCCCTTAATTTCTTATCTTTCACTCTTCTGTCATGTATTTTATTGCTTAACATGTTATCTATAAAATGATGAGGAAAATGTGCCTTTTATTAGTTGAGAAATAAAGAACTTAGAACAAAGTCTAAAATGTAAGTTTGATTAAAGTATGTTTTATGATGTTTAAATTTTCTTTTTCAAACATTTGTCTGCATAATTTATGTATTTATATGCAATTCAAATTATTTAATTTTTAATGTTCCAAGTACCTTAATTAGTGATATAAATTAGAACAACATAATTTATTTAAAAATTTCCTCATGGTTTTAAGTTTGAAACTATTTTAACTTCAGCTCAATTTTAATAGTAGAATTTAACCTATTAATACTCTGATGCTGACCATTTGTAACAATGCACTTTTTCAACTAAGTTTTCTTTATATATTTAGATTTAGAACTATTTTCTGTTACAAAGAAAGTGATATAATAACTGCTCTGTATTGGGAAGCTATACTTGTCTAACAAAAATCACATGTATACAAGAAAAGTATTGACATATATAGGTTC
Source organism: Otolemur garnettii (assembly GCF_000181295.1). NCBI lineage: Eukaryota > Metazoa > Chordata > Mammalia > Primates > Galagidae > Otolemur > Otolemur garnettii. The sequence continues at coordinate 3,370,037 of NW_003852532.1, read as the reverse complement.
TAAAAATTATAATTATTTTAAGGGTTTATAAGTTAATTTTCATTTTTAGGAAGAAATGATGGGAATATCTTCTGTCTTTCATAATCTTATGCATATACACTACAAGCATGGCTTTTATTTTCTTTGGTTTTACAGGAGCAAGAAATGAATTGAGATACAATTAAACTGGGCTATTATAAGTTTTAAATTTCAAATGGTTACCTTGGTTAAGTTCTGATCTCAAAGTAGAAATCCTGATGTCTTTTCCAAGCTATATATTCAGACATCTACTTTAACCTTCTTCCCCACAGCACTGGTGCCCATCCATCTGCAGGCAAAGCCCAGTGAATCCTTCTGCCACTTTTAGATTCTACTAGCTAGAGATTAATTCTCAACATTGATAATCCACCCTTTTTACATATCCCCAAAGTCCTCAATAAATTAAAATTTTCAAAAAATCTTTTAAACTATTCTCTTTCCCTAAAAATAGCCTTTGATAACTAGGATATTTCACATTAAAGCTAACTCGAGATCTAAAGAGAAAGAATTTTTTCATATAATAGAGTGTTATAGAATACCTGTTTTTCTGATTATAGAAATAAAATAACACTTGCCCCAGGCTTTAAATCTGGACTCTGAGTCCACAGGTCTACAGAGGAAAATAATTGTCTCACTTTTTGAAAAATACTATGCATTATTAAAATAAAATGTGTTATTACTCTATAGTGATAATAATGGTCAAAATACCTGGCCAGGTATACAGGTATCAGCAGGGTATACATCAGAAATCAGATTTTTCCCTGTTCTTAATTTTTCCTTGTTCTTATTTTTTTCTCAAAGTATTTGCTGACAATTAATGGGATTTTTTTTAATTGAATCTAGTTTTTAATGTATAAAAATTCAAATATCATGTTTTGAATTATCATTAGGTTATGGAGATTTGGGTTCTAGGTATGCAGCAAACTTGTAACCTGGATATGCAGGATAAGAAAAATAAAGCAGAATTTAGCTAATTAAAGTGATAGGAGATTGACCTCAATATTAAGACTTGCCTTTCCAGACAAGAGAATGCTGACAGTGTATTGATCATACCACAAATAACATGATGATAACAGCAATTATTTTTAATTTATTTTCAGTTATGAGTTTCATATGCTTCATATACATTTCTTTAATCTCCTAGCAGTTCTGTAAAGTAGACATTATTATCATTAATAATGAAAAAATGAGTCTTACTGTCTCACAGCCTCAGAGAACAGAAATATTTTGTCTATGATCACTAAAGATACAGGAACAGAGCTTGGATCTGAATGATGTTGTATCTGACTTCAAAGTCCATGCTCATTTCACTAGTATTCAATTTCATTGTGGATAAGCAAATGTTCAACAAACCTCAAACATAGTATCTATTTAAGTGAACACAAATACTGGTAATAAGTGGTCCAGATTTTTCAGGAAGGTAAGATAGGAAAAGATTCTCTGTACAGGTACATTTATTCATCTACTCATTGGGCAATTTCTATTGAGTATCTTCTGTTTACCAAGCTATATTTAAAGATGGATTGACGCCAGCATTGTGATTCTTTGAGGTTAACATATAGCAGCAGAATACTAACCCATGACTGAGGGGTGAGAGAATAGTAGAAAAATCCACGCTTGCTCTAGACAGGACTGGTGTTTAGCCATACTCACTGGGATGTCTTTACCTGTCATTGAAATATGTCTCTATCTGTTGATAAATAGACTTTCTCATGCTACCCTTACCCAAAGGCTTTCACCAGCCAGTTGCCTCAGCCTTACTCTGGGCTAATGCAGACTTTGAGAACAACGAAAAGTTTAATGCCTGTCTTAATGTGTGCTTTCGAAACATGCTTCTTCTCGAAGACTGTCAGCTGTTATGAATAGACAGTGCCATTGCAGGCCAAATTCTCACATCAGTCATTAGGTAACAACATGGTTTCCTCCTTCTAGTAATGCCCACTGTCTTGCCTGTTTCATGTCCAACCCTTGTTCCATGTTCCAAGGACCTCACAATGGGTACCATTTAGAGTCACACTGGCCCCTGCCAGTTTCTTAGACTGCCAGATGGCCCACTATAGCACTTGGACTGGCCCATCCACTCCTGTTTCCTTCTGCCCAGAGCATACCCAAATACTGAAAGGAAAGGAGGTGTCCCTAAAGACACTGCTGACATCTCGGGGAAGACTTTCTTAGTATCCTTCTGCCTCCATGAGGCTGTTGCCACCCTCCACTGGCTGTTCCTTCTCTGGTCATCCCCATATAGTGCTTGGGTAGACTGTAGCTTCTGTAGGACTTAGACTCTGAGAAAGCGGGAAGAGAGGGAACAAGCTGGTAGGTAGTGGGTAATGAGGAGGGCTTCAGAGGGACTGCTGGGTCTTCTGGCAGAGTGGGATTTCTGCAAAAGGAGGAGGGAGCAGAGGATGGAAGGCACCTGCATGAATAATGTGGAGCCAGGAGATGCTAGGAGTGCAAATAATTACTTTCAACCTCCTTAGTTAAATTTCACCTCTATTTAATTCACTGTGTGAAAGCTAGTCACAGGAATTAGTAACATTAATAGTAACAATGAGTCAAGGACCGGACACCATTCCCAGATATCTGAGTCTTCCTCATTCAATAGGCAAGGAACCTGAAGTACCGGGAGCTTATTTAAAACCTAAATGACAGAACCAGGATTTTAACTTGGGGCCTGGCAACAAACTCATGATCCTAGCCACAACTTAGTGCCACCTCTCACCTCAGGGGAATGATTAGTTTAAACTTATTACATATGAGAGTCATATTTATTATTGTTGTGTTTTAGTTTATCATAGAAAATTGAATATATAATGATTTGAGACTTGGACTAAAAACATTTAAATGCCATTGCTATTTATTTAGTGGAAGCTGAAAGAGGAATCAGCACTATGGACAATGTTGATCTGAGGAAAAATTTTCCTAATGACTGTCTCAGTGACACCAGTAACTGTCAATTAAAAGCAAGAAATTGTTAGAAAAGTTCTGTGCAGTTCTCCACATTGAATCATGGACTAGATTGATCGAGGAAAAATTTGCCAAGTGATTGTCCCAGTGACACCAGTAACTATCAATTAAAAGCAAAAAATTATTAGAAAAGTTTTATCCAGTTCTCCATGTCAAATCATGGACTAGACAGAGTCTTTACTTAGTGATAACCATATCAAACAAAAAATTGCATCAAGCATTTCTAAAAATCAAAAAATTATTTTAAAATTATTAGAATAGTTTTTGAAAAACTTACACTCTAATTTATGTTACTTTTTAAGTAGTTGCATAACATGCCATTCTAGTTAAAGAATAGAAGTGTATATATTTTAAACAGTATATGCATATATTGGTTTATATAAAGCATCAAAGCTTTTGGAATCTGTTAGTGTTTAGGATGTGAAAGTTAGGAAATGAGGATATGAATTAAATGTATAGATCCACATGGGATTTTTCCATAGGTCCTTCTATTTCTGATTTCCATTGCAGATCTATGTTTAGTTAATATTGATATATGATTCCAGTTTTATATAAAAGCCTAATTTTTCAAAGTAATAGAATATATTATATTATTGATTTCTTCTATGAAATGAAACAAGGTATACTAAAAAAGAAAAAAAAATTAAGTGGCCCCTTTGGAACCTAATAAGACTTATAACAAGACTATAACATGAAACTTCATTGAGATTGAAATGATGGGTAGAGGGCTTCATTTTCAAATAATAAATCTGACTTTCGTGCATATAGCTTTGCAATGTGTGTGAATAAAATTTGTTCCTCAGCAAAATTAAAAGTTTCTACTTATAAAATTTTAGGATCTCTCACAAATTTTCAAAATCACATATTTTATATTTGAAACCCATGTAAAGGTCTACTTCAAGCAGCATAAAATTTGTGATTGATTACACATAGAAAAACTAACAGAGCCATGGACTTTTCCAGTTAGAAAGAACCAGACCATTGAGCCCAACATGTCTTTATAAAAATAAAACCAACTGAGACCCAAAGGGCTCAAGAAGTGTGTTTATGTCAAGATTGGGACTGGAATTTACGTGTAATGTAAACACTTTTTTTTGTAGTATTCTATGTTGCTTTTTCACTTAGTTAAATATTGGAGGAAAAATTAAAGCATTTACAGTAATAGTTTTTACCTCTGAAGTTTTGGAAGGAGTCTAGAAACAATCTGTGTAGCTATCGCAAATTAAGTACAACTAACTAATTGAAGCAATGCAGAAGCAGTGCAGTTGACTCCCAAATTTAAAAGTGTCCTAAAAAAATGTCTTTCATATTGCAGTTTGGTGCTAGGATGTACCATCTGGCTAATTTCTCAGAGTCTGGAATAAAAATAACAAAAGGTTGCCAACCCCCTATGATCATAAATGAGAATCTCTGACAATGCTTATTAATTATGCCATAAAACTCACTAAACAAGACACATTTGCATGGCACATGGCAGAGGTTAAAATGCAGCTAGTGAAGTTGAAGATTTTAGAGTATTTGAAACTCTGATAACAGCAGTCTTGTTGGATATTAATGGCAAATAAAAAAGCTCCTTGATATTATTTAATGAATTCCACCTTTAAAACCCGAGAAAGATGACACAGCTTAGCTATTCACATTGCTATGCTGCTGGTTTCTTTGTTTTTTCAGCAAGATGCTTTTTTGTCCACTCTATTCAGCAGCTGCCATGTAGCAGAGCCTTTTCCTTATGAGTGAGGATTTTTTTTTTAACCATTGCTATAAAAAACAATGGGCCACACTCAGTTCTCCATCTGTCTTTTAAGTCCTGCTGGACTGCTTAAAGAGGCAACATCTTCTTTATAACCTCTGATTATACTCAAAATAATATTTGATGAAGACTAGTTTTTAACATTATTAGAGAAATTATGTAATTGTACCTTTAGAATATGGGCAAAAGCACACTGTGGCTTCTTTGACTTTTTCAATACTGCTGAACCCTGCAATTTACTTGTACCCTTCATCCAATTTTGAACATGACATTGTAAGGAACAAAAGATGACAGCAGTTCATCCAAAATCTAGTGTTGTCACTGACAAAAAGCTTTAATATGTCTTAAATCTGTGCTTGAAGGGAGAGAAGCAAAGTAAATGTACTTTTCTTGACCAAAAATTCAAAACAAAGAGACTTCAGAAACCTAGAATACTGAAGGAAGTTACTGATTTGTTAATTGTACTCTAGTAAATCACTCTGAAAGTTCTTAAACTGGGAGAGTATTGATCATCATTGCAGCCTTCCGAAGTGAGATCTGCTTAATTGAAAAGGAGCTTGTGTTATGTTTAGGGTTCCCAAACTCCCGAGCATCAGATTTAACCCAGAGGTTCCCACGAGTGATGAGAGCCACATGATGTTTGCTTCCATTCTGATTTTCTCCATTTGGTATTGAAAGGGAGGACACATCAAGTCGTTGATCAAGTAGTACAAATTCCTTCAGCCTAATGTCCAGACAGTTTGTCACAGAAAATGATCCATTTGTAGTGTATTCATTTATTCCTTTTAAGGTGCTTATTTGTAGGCTGGGACCTAAGAAAAAGTAATTCATTTGTCAGAAGCAGTGACACTGAGAGACAGAATGCTTATTTTCTCCATGAGTCCTGTGACAATTTGTTTTTAGTTTCTTTGAACAGGAAAGAAATTAATGTATCGATGCTGTAAGTGCTCTAGATGTTTTGTAAACATTTAAAAAATATTTTATTGTCAAAGCAAATATGTGAGCCAAATATTTCTCCTAAATAATGTATAAGCATGCCCATATTAAAATGAAAAATTTTACTAAACCTGTATTTATAGTTCATAGGTTTTTGAATATCAGAAGGTCAAAGGTTATATCAAATAAGTATAACATTCTCTTTGATTTTTATTCTCTCCAGTTGCAGGGTAGCAGTATGTGAACTTTGCCACTTCTATTCAAATCTAGATTTTTAAAATTTAAGATTTTTGAGATAGGAAGATTAAAAGAACACTTTTAAAAGATATTCATCTACATTGTATGAGGTAAATTTACTATTTCACATTTCCTGATGATTCTCAGTTTGTGCGGCCAAGTTTGTAAAACATGGGAATTATTAGAAAAGTAAATATGCCTGAAATAGGTGAGGTTTTACAAAAATTATCTTTGCAACAGAGGAAGCCATCTCAAATTTTCTTATTATATCCGACACTCCTTTTTATTTGATAGTGAGACTCTGTCGCCTCAGTAGAGTGCTCTGATGTCACAGCTCACAGCAACCTCAAACTCTTGGGCTGAAGCGATTCTCTTGCCTCAGCTTCCCAAGTAATTGGGACTACAGGTGCCCACCACAATGCCCAACTATTTTGTGTTGCAGTTGTTTAGCTGTTTAGCCCAAGCTAGGTTCGATCCCACCACCTTTGGTGTATGTGGCTGGCACTGTAACCACTGTGCTGTGGGCGCCAACCCTTTATCGGACACTCTTGAAGTAAAGTTCCACTTAGAAAAGACACATCAGTCTCATACAGCTTCAGTCACTGATGTGTATTAATATATATGCTTATAAAAGTCAACTAAAATAGTTCCTTAAACAAAGAGGCAAGGACATTTAGCATTAACTTAATATGTCACAGCTGTATATTTAATGTGCTACAAGCAAACCATTTAAAGTAAATGGAGAACTGAAGAGTTAAATGATCATATTTTGGAGATTGCTTTTATACACAGAATGAATGAGGGACAATGACTGTTGTACTATGATATACAGGTAAGTATGTGTGGTTTGGGATAAAATTTGCATGACTGTCAAAATTTGTTTCAGAAATGCTGTACTTAGAGATTGGAAATAATATGCTTCAGGAACCTGTTAGGTGGCTAAAAATGTGGCTATTAAAGAGAAAGCTATAGTCTACAAAGTGCGTATAGAGATTTAATTATTTCATTAAATATGAGAACTGAACCAAAGATATTTTCTATACATAATTTAAATAGCTTGAGTAGAAAAATGAGATAATTTTGGCAATATCTTTAAAAGCTTATACATTCAAATTGGACAATTTATTCTTTTAAATTCTTTTAAATTATAATTAAAATTTCTATTAGACTATAAGCTCCATGAGGTCACATTCTAGTATTTCTGGCACATAATAGGGATTTAATAAGTATCTGTTAAATTATGAATGAGGATTTATTTTTTATCATCCCCAAGGAAAATATTACAATTGCATGATTTGTTTGACTCATTCATTCATGAAGTTATTTATTACTTCTGTGCTTCAGGCATTTTTCAACATGGTATTAAGATTGGCGTAATTCTTAAAAGTTCTGTTGTTGTTGAGCTCTTTTGAATTTATTTGGCAGCTATTCCCTGAGATTTAATTTTCTTTCCTTTTTAAAAAAATTTCTGATTAATGTGGGGGCATAAATAGTTCAGATTGCATGTTTGCATTTGTAAGGTCATGTGGGCATGCAGGAATTAATCTACTACTTCCAATTTAATACTAGGTACGTGTGATGTTTGTTTTTCATTCTTATGATACTTCACTTAGGAGAATGTTCTCCAATTCCATCCAGGTAGTTGCTAAAGATACATAAATTTCCATCTTTTTATGGCTGAAAAATATTCCATGGTGTTCATAAGCTCCATTTTTAAATCCATTCCTGTGTTGAAGGGCACTTTGTGTTGTTTACACATCTTGGCCATTGTGACTTGTATGGCTATGAATGTTCAAGTGCAAGTGTCTTAATGGGAGAATGTCTTTTCTTCCTTTGGGCAAATATCTAGTAACAGGATTGCAGGATGAAATGGGAGGCCTACTTTTAATTCTCTGAGGAATCTCTATAGGTTGCACCAGTCTGCAGTCCCACCAACAGTGTATAAGTGTTATTTTATTTCCAAAATTTGACTTATTGTATTCCAATGCAACCTAAGAGGTAAATGAATATTATTTATAAAAGAAAAGTTCACCATATAGCATGAACTTTCTTGTATTTTATGGGTTGTGTGATATTTTTAGTTTTAAGTTCAGCAGTTCAGAATGGTGAATTAAGGTTGTGTCTATGTTAATTGTTAATAATTGAACTCAATAAAATGATTTTGTTATATTTAGTAAAACAAGTTCAAATTTTTCCTGCTCTCAGCCAGGTCTGGTGTCTCATGCCTGTATTTCTTGCACTTTAGGAGGCTGAGGCGGGAGGATTGCTTGAGCTCAGGAGTTGAAGACCAGCCTAAGCAAGAGCGATACCTCCCTCTCTACTAAAAATAGAAAAACTAGCCAGGAGTTGTGGCAACACCTGTAGTCTTAGCTCCTTAGGAGGCTGAGGCAAAAGGAAAACTTGAGCCCAGGAGTTTGAGGTTTCTGTGTGCTATGACACCACAGCATTGTGCCCAGGGCAACAGAGTGAAACTTTGTCTCAAATAAATAAATAAATAAATAAATTAAATATTATCCTGATCTCCATGCAAACCACTTGTATATTTCTTTGGTTTTTGTAGAGAATTATTTAGTATTAGATAGAATGGACATAAAATATTTTTCACTTTTTTGATTCTTAGAAATTGACATATATTTCTATGACTTTTGTTATAAATACTATGTATATATCAAAATTCATCAAAAAGTATATTTTGTATTTTTGAATTTTTTATCAAATGCTATTTGTTGTAAATGCTATCATTGGTACTCCCTAAATCTTAAATATATCAATATTTGGCACAAAATATAAAATACTAAAGATGTTATATTTCTCATAAGCATGTTTGATGGTATATCTTAATATTAAATATATGAATTATGAGGTTTATTTTTAGACAATAATATATGAATGCATTCTATTCTTATTTTTATACTTATTTTTAGTTTACATTTTCTAAAAATACTTTATAAATACGTACATTAATAATTTATTTTCTTTGGATAGATTTATATAACAAATTTTTTTGCTTTACTTTTTCCTCAGTTACTAAACATTCCATTTCAGGTTCATATGAAATCAACACCTCCTTTCCTTAAATAGAATCTTGTTAAAGTCAAAATCATTTTCATGACAGCTGTTTGAGCTGTAAAAGTCACAAGCAAGTCACTTTCATTTGCCATTATAGCTAATAAAATAATTTGGAGAGAAAAAAGGTTTATGGTTTCTTGATTAGAGCATAAGTAAGTTAAATGCCAAATATACCAAGGAGAAGGAAGGTGTTATTATTTTATGAATGTAATTGTTCCAAACCACTATGCCTATAACTTTTTTTCTGATTAATGTGAGAGTACAAATGATTACGTCATAACGTTTACATTTATTAGGTAAAGTTCCTATTGTAGTTGTGTCCTGCACCCAGGAGGTATGGCATAGACCCTTACATTGTGCCCCTTAGGTGGGAGCAAACCATATAAATTTCTTATGTTATAGTTATATTAGCTCCTAAATATTGTTGAAAATGAACTACCAAATAAAGAGATCAGGGGAGAGATTTTTATAGGCATTATTTAGACATTGCTTATTTAGCAGAAAAATAGGAAATAAAGCAATATCAATAATTATTTAGAATACTTCAGTGAATTTACTTTTTAATTATAGTACTATATGATACATGTATGTTCCTTCAATTTTTTTAAAGTTTTTTTCATTTAGACATATAAAAGTTGAAAAGGTTGAGTTTTAGGCTTTTATTTTATTTTTTATTTTTGAGACAGAGCCTCAAGCTGTCACCCTGGGTAGAGTGCTGTGGCGTCACAGCTCACAGCAACCTCCAACTCCTGGGCTCAAGTGATCTCCTGCCTCCGCCTAGCTAGTACCTGGGATTACAGGTGCCTGCCACAATGCCTGGCTATTTTTTTGTTGCAGCCGTCATTGTTATTTGGCAGCCCGGGATGGATTCCAACCCGCCAGCTCAGGTATATGTGACTGGCGCCTTAGCCGCTTGAGCCACAGGCGCTGAGCTGAGTTTTAGGGTTTTAAAAATCTCTGTGTAACTTCTTTGCTGTCATGGTATATGATAAGGTAAAATGAATAATAGTAAAAGTTATAATGAAGTATAAAATTAACTAAAATTATATTCTATATCTCCCTTTGATATTACATGTTCTGCTCCAGACACAGAATAGAAATATTGAAATATAAATGATAAATGCAGATATTACTACATATAATAAAAATACTAAAATAGAATTTACAGTTATGAATATTCCTATGTCTGTATGTATGTGTATATGCAAACACTTATGAGGATTAAGAATTCTTATTATGATGAGGGTGCACACATTTTGTTTACATAATTTGCTTTTGTATATTTTAATTCAAAGTTATAAGTATTATCTTCACTCAGAAAATGTACAATGTACCTATTAGGTTTATTTTACCCATTCCCTCTCCGATACCTATTTCCACTGAATTTTGCTTCTATATGTGCACAGGGGTGATGGTCAACTAGTTCCAATTTGGTACTAAGTACCTGTGGTAGTTGTCTTTTCATTTTTGTGATACTTTACTTAGGAGAATGGTCTCCAATTCCGGTTGTTGCAAAAGACACTAGATCACCATTTTTTATGGCTGAGTAGTACTCCGTGATATACGTATACCACATTTTGTTAATTCATTCATGTATTGATGGACACTTTGGTTCTTTCCACATCTTTGCCATTGTGAAATGTGCTGCTATTAACATTGAAGTACAAGTATCTTTTTGATAAATAGGCCTTTTTTCCCCCTTGTCTAAATCCTTAGTAGTGGGAGATCATAGGATCGAGTAGTCTACTTTACTTTTTTTCCTTTGTCTAAATACTTAGTAGTGGGAGATTGTAGGATCAAGTACTTTAGTTCTTTGAGGTATCTCAATACTACTTTCCATAGAGACTATACTAATTTGTAGTCCCACCAATAGTTTAAAAGTGTTCCTTTCACTTCACATCCTGGCCAGCATCTATAAAGATGCTGATCTATAAAGATACGTGCCATTCTCACTGGAGTTAAATGAGATCTCAGTGCCCAGTGGTTTTGATTTGCATTTCCCTGATGATTAGAGACATGATTTTTCTTGTTTGTTGGCCATTAGTTAATCTTTGTTTGAAAACTTTGTTCATTCTTTTGCTCACTTTGTAGATCTTTTCTTGCTAATTTGTTTGAGTTTTTTGTAGATTTTGGCCCTTTATTTGATATCTAGCATGCAAATATTTTCTCCTGTAGGTTGTTTATTTGCTCTATTGATTGTCTCCTTGGCTATGAAGAATTTCATAAGCACATATGAATTATTTGTATATAAACATACAATTGTGCATATGCATATGTACAACAGCATAGTTGATAATATCTTCGTAAATATTAGGAAGAAATATCAATCTCTTCAGTCTGTCTACTTGTCTATCATCTATCCATCCCCTATTTAAATATATTAATAATTAGGGCAGTGCTTGGCAAAGTAAACATCTAATAAACTGTTATTGAACAAATAATTGATAATTTCTGAGGTATATAATGAGCTTTAATTATAGGACATAAACTTATTAATTAATAAATATTTCTCCCAAATATTTAAGAACAAATGTTTAATATTTAGAATAAATATTTGGGGGAAATATCAATCTCTGTCAGCCTGTCTACCTGTCTATCATCTATCCATCCCTTATTTAAATATATTAATAATTAGGGCAGTGCCTGGCAAAGTAAACATCTAATAAACTGTTATTGAACAAATAATTGATAATTTCTGAGGTTGTATATAATGACCTTTAATTATAGGACACAAACTTCTTGAGATCACTTCAGCATTTTAGCACTACATTATTGATGCATAAATTGTTCCTATTTTCCAACTTCCTCCCTAGACTTGCACACACTGAGTTCAAGCTCTTTATCTCACTTGTCTTTATATTTTCATTCTTTATCACAGTGCTGGTACAGCATTTTTGTTGGCTCATATTAGTTAGGATTTTATAAAAGATATTGGTATACCTAAGAGTCTATAAATGTGTTATGTTCTCCTTGAAAAGAGTGTTTTCTGTTATTTTTACACTGAATTCCAGAAAAAGAATTGAGGATCATAAAGAAAGTCATTTTGCTGATATATATAAGTAAATCATAGAGTAAAATTCAGTAATTAGATTTTCCCTCCACCTTGTGAATAAATATTGACACTGGTTGATGATTTTATTAATTTTTTTACTGTTTTGACTAGTATTTAGTCTCTATTTTATCTTGTTAGTTTGTTATTTTTTTCCCTCCAAAATATAGCTATTTAACTATTTTACTTTTTTGAGTGGGAAGCTCAGAAGTAACAAACAATAAGCATGTTAAAATTTCTGGGAAATTGTAGTAAACCTAAAAACAAAATATTGCTATTATGTTTGTATATTTCAAGCTTAATAGTAATTTAAAGAATGGAAAGGGGTTTATTGTCATAAGAGGAATGGCCATTTTTTATTTTAATTAAACTTTTTTGATAGGTAGGGGCACAAGTCAGGATGTCAATAAGGAAAGAGATTTTATTTTTCTCAAATGTCTAAAGTAAGGAATATTTTAATATTTATCTTGTTAAAATATAGACTAAATTTACGAGATTTACTTTATAAATGTGTTCTGATTTGGGGTTGTATTTTGTATGTAATAGAAAAGTATCTATTATTCAAGATAGGCTTTTTCTCATCTGTGTCTGTCTTCCATTAAAACATTTCACCTATCTTTTCTTATTTCTATTATAAATTGAGAGATAGTAAAGAAAAGGTAGTCTACTTTTCTCACAGCACATAGCCTTGCACTGTCAAAATGTCACAGGTTAATGGTAGAGCTCAGCTCCATTTATCTTATTCTGACAGCTCAACCAACCTAGCACAACCTAACAAAAACATTCTTCCTAGACCAGGTGACATTCTCAGCCTTTGTTCCTTTAATATGGTGGCTATGAGAGCATTTATTGTACACTAACTTTGTACAGAAACTTTTTCCTTTCGGTTTCTTCAGTATTTTCCATTAAGTCCAAGGGCTTTTAGAATTTTAAATCATCCATCAAATATAAATTACTTTCACCTAACATGAAGATTATCTGCAAACTATGGAGATCTTGAAAATTTTATCATTTAGGAGCTGTAAAAGAGTTACAGAATATATTTTTAATTCTCAAACTTTTTTGATTGTGTAAACTTAATATTTTTTAATGCTGAGAAAGCTAGTTTTAACATTAGGATTGCTATGAGGTCTGGTAAACATTGTCCAGGTCACATAGTAAATGAGGCTGAGTATCTGAGGAATATTCCTGTACTGTGTTGATGGAAATTTAAACAAGTTATGACACTTGAATATTTCTAAACCCATTTCTTTGTTCTGAATTTAATATTGAATAATATCTTTCCTTCTCTGTCAAGGAAATAATCATATTAAAATAGTGACTCTGTAATAATTTTCTTCTATTTTGGATTGCTCATACTTGGTAAGATGTATTTTCCTCACTGTAATAGAAAATCAGTTTCAAAAAGGAAAGCAATATTTGGATTTAGAAATAGTATATACATAAATGTGTGTATGAATATCTTGCTATCATTTTCCGAATAGTTTTTTCAGTTTTAAAATAAATTAACACTATAATCCAAAAAGTCTTTGCTTCTTATCTGAACACAAAATCATAAACACTCTATAACATTCTGCATTCATTGCTTCTGTGTAGTCATTTTGGTAAATGTTTTCATATTTAATTTTTCATACAGATCAGGTAGTCTGGTAACTCTGGAGAAATTGCATATTTTGAGTTACTTTTATAACTTTTTATTTCATAAGATTTTAAAAGGACTAATAGGATAAAAGTGACAAGCCACCTTTGAGTTTAAATTTACAGAGCATTCTCTCATAATTGTAATATTTTTGCATATACTTGATTTAATTGTTTTGATATTCCTGCTCTCAATCCATTACTTTTATGGGTAAAGCTAATATTCATTTTTGCTGAAGGACAAATGTGTGTTATTTCTTTCTAATCTGAATTTCAGATTAATCTTTGAAAAGATGTGTGAAATTCAATGTGGTGTCAGGATCTGCTTCTCACACCACTTGTCAGGGCCTGGGACTGGCCAGGACTTAGGCGCGGCTTAGGTAGGTTCTGGACCGGACCGCTAAGCTACCTTGCTCAGGAACAGTTTCTCTTAGGTGCTTGAGGGCTTATCTACTTTAGCTGGAGAAAGAGAGAGAGAGAGAGAGAATCTTAGAGAGAGTGAAGCAGTCTTTTTAGCATGGATAGATCTTAGTCTTTGGCAGAGCTTGGTAATCTTCAGCAGAAAGACTCCGTGCTGGCATTCTGCAGGCAGGAGAGGAGAAAGAGTCAGAGTCTGTGTGTGTGATAGAATGCGCATGCCTCTTGACTGCCTTCTCCTCCAGCCTAATATAAGGCTGAGATCATGCCTCTCAACACCACAGGTGTAGAGACTGCCAATTCACCAATGCTCTCATCTCACGAGCTCTCTCATGCCTGTTAGAACTAAATCTCTCTCCATGCCCTTTTCACCAAGGTGTTCCATTACAGGTATTTCTTATAACTCTCACTCCTCCTAGCCATAAGCTATATGGGCTGCTACGATGTGGTTTAAATGTATGCATAAATAATAACAGATGCTAAAGTTATTTTCTATAATTAGCAATGAAAAATCAAAAGAATATAACATTGGGCCAAGAAGTAGAGCCAATTTTTAACATATTTTATAGTACTTGATGTTGTTTTTTAAAAAAAATCTACTGTCTTCATCGTTACTAAATTATAGCTAATAATGCTTTTTAACATAATGAAATTTGTAAAACAGGAGCTAAAATTGTTTCAGGTATATTTTTCAAGAGATTTCATATAGTAAAAATAACTATAATTATTTTCTTTCAGGATTAATTGTTGCTCTAAAAAATCAATAAATGAAATAAAATAGAGACCTTGGATTTTTGTTTATGGTGAATCTAAGTATTATTTTGTATTTTCACAATGACATTAGCATATTCTACTACATCATCATTTGCTTTTTTTATGTTAGCCAATAAATATCATTGATAAACTGAATGAGTTTTTTTCTAGAAAATGTTCACATATTTATAGGGATTATAGACTTAACAGCTGGTGCTTAATATATGGATAATTATTAATTTATTTCATAACAACTCAATGTCAGGGAAGATTGATTTATCATCAGATTAACAGTTTGATAATTGTCTGTGGAATAATGGGCACATCAGTTTCTTATAGAGCTTTCCTGGGTTTCTGTGCCTTTGCAGATTCTATTTTACTTACAAAATTAAAGCTATCTGGACGTGTTAATGATTATTCTCTTCTTGTTTGTTCTGTAATCCTAATTCCTAATCTTAATTCCTTTCATCCATTGTCCCCTCATATTTCAAGATGTTGCTACCATTCTTAGATTTCATAGATGAAAATTATTTTGTTGCCAAATGTACTTGTCTTAGTTTCAAGGTTAGTGTTTCTTGTACCCCTTCCACTGTTCAGGCATTCATTCAACAATAGTTAACAAATACCTGCTTGGTGAAAATTAATATGCTGATGAATTCACTGTATTGGCTTAAATCATTCTTCAGATTTTTTTCTGTTATGTGGTAGGAACAGCTGATACTCTGAAAGTTCATGTTTAATATTTACAGCTGAGTAAGTGTTGGAACAAAAACTACTCCTTCGTATTATCGTTATCTTATTTTGTTTTTAAAGAACCCCATTCCTGTCTGTCAAATGTTCCATAGCAGGCATGTGTGTGTGTGTGGATGTGTGTGCATGTGTCTGTTTTTCCCAGTTATTTTATCTCAACACTTACCAGCAGTATGTTCAAGTAGCAAAAGTGGTAAATACACTTTTTTAAATTATTGATGAGAGTCACGTATCGTAAATGCTCTTTGCTCAGCATTGTTACTAATGCTATTTTCATAAAGTAGTTTGTTTTCTTATTAAAGTTTGTCTTTTAAAATAATTATCTGACTCTTTCTATAGCACGTGATATTGATGGCTTTTCAAAGGCTTTTTTATTACTATTGTTATTGGAAATATCTGTCTCCAATTTTTTTTATCCTTTTGCAACCTATGCTATACAAAATATATTCAAGGTGGTTAACTTACTGAATATGTGAATAAATATGGGAAACCGAAATCAGATAATATTCTGATATTTAAGGATTTAAATATCTAGGCAGAGATAAGATATACTAAAAGCCTTTGCTTTGGGAAGCTTGGTGTAAAACTTTTCCTTCAAAAAATTAGAATTGCTACCCCTTAGGATATATACATGTTCTATTTTTTAGCAAAAAGTTAATCTGGAGGTAAACGGTTCATGAGTCAGAATATTGTAATATTTACCATTATTTTACCACTCCAAAATAATACTGTACCAATTTAACTCTGGTCCTTAATTGATTTGTTTACTGAGGGGCTTTATTTATCCAGTGTTGTCTCTAGAAATAGCAACCAAGTTCATGTGTGCACAGGCTATAATAAATGCGTTCTGATATCTGTGTGTTTGACAGTAATTCTAAGATAAATCCAAATTTAGGGACATTAAAATATGAAAAATAAGTTTCTTGGAACTGATGAAATATAATTATATTAAGTGCTAAGCACAGTCCCTGACAAAAAATAAATATTTGATAAATATTAGAGTATTAATATCAAAAAATCGAAAATAAAAACAGAATATATTTCATTTCCATTGCTTCAACCCTTAAATTTAGTTTTGGTAATATTTATTGAAAATATTTTCAGAAATCTAGGCTTGTCAATCAAAACTATGTAGTTTAATTTATTTACTCTATCACAGTTTTATTTTTGAGCAAGCTAACATATTTGGTGAAAAATAGGCTTATGCAATAAATTTATCATCCATTTTAAAAAGGGCATTTTTTTATGTCTTAATCTTACAGTGATTTTATTGATAATCTTGCTAAAATCAGGAGCAATATCTCTTAACACAAAGTTTTCAGACAATAGTGTTTCTTTGAGTATACTGCACACCTGGTAGAATACAAAATTGTGATGATTAATTTTATATGTCACCTTGACTGGATCATAGGGTCCCCAGATTAAACATTATTTGTGGTGTGTCTATGAGGGTGTTTCTGGATTGGATTAATATTTGAATCAGAGGGCAGAGTAAAGTAAATGGCCCAAAGTGGGTGGGCACCATCCATTCCTTTGAAAGCCTAAATAAGATAAAAAGACAGAGAAAGGAGGGAATTTGCTCTCTATGCCTGACCGCTTGAGCTTGGAGATGAGTTCTCCAATGTTCAAAGGGGACTTATTCCATCAGACCCCTTGTTCTCAGAATTACATCACACAGTTTCATGGACTTTCAACTTGCAGACAGCATTATTGTGGGATTTCCCAGCTTCCAGAGTCATGTGAGCCAATTTTTTATAACAAATAATATTCCGTTTTTTTCTGTTTCTTAGGAGAACCCTGACTGATACCCAAAACTCTCAATGTATCTATAAATATTCTGTCCTTTAAACATGTGGTCACTAACCCCTGGGCCACAGACCAGTAGGTCCATGCCCTGTTAGGAACTGGACCTCACAACATCACCACTTGAGCTTTGTTTCCTGTCCACTGCCTCCCCCCTCGCCTAGTCCTTGGAAAAATTGTCTTCCATGAAATGGGCTCTGGTGCCAAAAAGGTTAGAGACTTATGGCTAATTATAGAATGTTCCTTAATATGTATGTATAAGAAAACTCTTCAAGATGTTATATTCTATATATTCTCTTGTATGTAAGAGTTTGAGAAATGTGCAGCTCTCCTCAGATAAGTACTTTTCTTTTCCAATTTAGTTTAACTAGGTTAAGTATCCTCATTTAAATAAATGTGTTAGCATAGAAAAATTTCTTTCCAATTTTATTTTTAAAAACAATTTTGGAACACTAGATGCCTTATGAAAATAAATATTTTTTTATATTTTTAGAATGTCATACTGAGTAGGGCTTATGCAATGAATCTAAAGGGGATGTAAACTCTAACCACTAGAATATTTGTATATCCTCTATATATTTTGACTGAATAGGAAATGGCTTTAAGCATTCTTAAATTCTCTAAACATGGACTCTTCAATTTGTCAAATGCTTATTGTTTTAATTTCATAAATCTATTTAATTGATAGCTGTGAGGTAAAATAAAACAAAAAATGAAGAGGAAGAAGAAAAGGTGAAGGAGATAAGGAGGAAAAATTAACATCTTCAATTTTAAAAATTAAAAAAAAATGGAAATACTGAAAATGTCAGTGAACATTAGAATATTTTGTGATACGTATATCCCAAATTCCAAAATTATTCAGGTAGACCTTGCATTGGAAAGAGTGATAGTTGAAAAGGAAAGTAATTATGAGCATAATTTATGACACAGCAGAGGTGGATGCAACTTCTGGTACCCAGAAGTTGAGGACACCAATTCTCTTTAGGTGGAAGCAGGGCAGAATTAAGGAAGACTCTCCAAAGGAGGTAATAATTTTTCTGAACCTTGAAGAATAAGGAGAAGTTTGTGATAATGACAAAAGAGGAGAGTGTGTTTTTGATAAGAATACACAATGTACAGTGCAAATGAGTATGACGTATACTGGAGACTGGAAATAATTCAAGGCTGGATAAGGCAAGGATCATTATGGCAGATCTAGGTAATATTATTCAAAGATTCCTAGAAAAAGAGATTTTATATTTATTTATTTATTTATTTTCAGTTTTTGGCCGAGGCCAGGTTTGAACCCACCACCTCCAGTGTATGGGGCTGGCACTATACTCCTTTGAGCCACAGGTGCTGCCTGGAAAAAGAGATTTTATAATAAATTCTCTGATAGCAAATCAAAACATCATTTTATAGTAAGACAAAGTTAAATGTACATATTATGGAGTAGAGAATAACATTTTTGAGATTTCAAGTAAATTATGCACTTGAAAATGACCATTTTTTCCATATATTTAATCTCAGACCACACAAGAAAAGATAAACTCTTCTCAGCAATTTTATGGATGCTGTACCATCAAATATTAAGAAGGTCAAGTGTAGGTGAAATCACTTTCTAAGTATTATAAAATCATCATTTCACCCATGATAAGTAATATCTGTAGACTAGAATTGGAATAAGCTATCTACTGGATGTCTACAAATGGTTTAAAGGTTCATGTTTCAGGCTGTGGGGGGGTACTTACAATGGGTTATTGTTTTAGTCATTTCCATTCTGGCTAGAGAGAGAAGAAATTCATAGCTAGAGATTCCCTCTTACACGCATCTCTGCTCTTCATATTTTGTTGGAGAGAGTATAGCTACATGTACCATATTTATTCACAACAGAGACTAGGAAATGAAGTCACAGTCTTAATCCCAAGAAGAAAGGAAGAACATATTTTGGTGGCTAGCTTGCATCCATCCACCACTAAATGATGAAGTGATATAAATTATTGGTTAAATCGTTTTTCTTTGTTTATAAAAAGCCCTGTTTCTCATAGCTATATTCAAGTGTATTTGCCAGCATTGTTGACATTTTCCATATATAAAAATATAAAGATGCATTCTTTCAGATGTCTATTGTATTAGTCTTTTTGGGCTGCCATTACAAAATATTTCAGACTGTGTGGCTTAAACAGTAGCAATTTGCTTTTCCACAGTTCTGTACACTAGAAGTCTGAGATCAAGGTTCTGTTCAATTAAATTTCTGGTGAAGGCTGTCTTTCTGGCTTACAGACAGCCACCTTCTCACATGGCCTCTTCTTCTGTGTGCACCGAGAGGAAGTGATCTCCTTCTCTTCCTCTTATAAAGCTACCTGTCCTATTGGATTAGGGTGCTACTTTTGTGACATCTTTTAACCTTAATTACCTCTGAGTGACTCTATCACCAATATGGTCATATTAGGGGTCAGGGCTTCAACATACAAATTTTGTGTGGACACAATTCAGTTCATAGCACCCATA
Source organism: Otolemur garnettii (assembly GCF_000181295.1). Taxonomy (NCBI): domain Eukaryota; kingdom Metazoa; phylum Chordata; class Mammalia; order Primates; family Galagidae; genus Otolemur; species Otolemur garnettii. Next base: position 3,350,163 of record NW_003852532.1, on the reverse strand, counting down.
TTTAACTTTTTATCTCTACAGTGAACTCCTGCCCTACTTCCTTGTCTTTGTTCTAATTAACTATATCTTAAATTCTGTTTTTAGTAGAAAATATCTGTACTTCACTTAGCCACTATAAGTAATTCATGAGAGTATGAGGTCTATCTGGAAAGTATCCAGCCATGTAATATGAAAAATAGACATATTTATTGAACGAGATACAAGAAACATTGTACATAGCACAATGACACCTCAATCTCCTTTAAATTTGGTATCCTGAGACCTCACACAGTCATCCTGGTATCTCTTATAATGTTCAAAACAGTCTGCAAAATCTTATGTTGGAATCACCATCAGCTGCCTTATATTTTCCTGAATCTCACTGATGGTCTGAAATTTCTTTCCTTTCAAAGATGATTTTAGTCTTGGGAAAAGCCACATGTCTCAGGGTACCAAAACTGGGCTGTGGGAAGCTAAATCTCATGTAGACAAGTATGGGATCTAGGTTCTTTTCTGGACCTCTCTCTTTTTATTTTCTTAACCTAGGAAGATACCTATCTATTCTCTGCATCCAGTAGGTAAACTTCTGCCTTTTTCTGCTGATGTCCCCTGCCATTCTAGATGGCTCTACTAAATACCACTCCACTCAATTCTATTATGGTTTCCCTTCTGTTCTAACATACATGTGTACTTGATTTATGAGACAAACTCACACATTTCGAGCTCTTTTGAAGTTTAGGCCAATCTCAATATCCTACACAGGCGTGTAATAAAGTCAGGGAAAGCATTTCGAAAACTTATCCATTTTTCTTTTTTTTTAAACATAACTCTCACTCTGTTGCCCTGGGTAGAGTGTTATGGAATCTTATTAGCTCACAGCAGCCTCAAACTCTTGGTATCAAGAAACCTCAGACTCTTGCCTCAGACTCCTAAGTAGCTGGAAGTACAAGTGCCTGCTACAACACTTGGCTAATTTTTTTGATTTTAAGGACAAGTGGGTCTCAGTCTTAGTCTTGTCTCTAATTCCTGAGTTCAAGCAATCTACCTGCCTTGGCCTCCCAGAGAGCTACAGGCATGAGCCACTGAATCTGGCCAAACAAATATATAAAATTTTTAGAGCTCCTTTCCAGACTTATTAAAAATAGCTGTGGAGTTAAACTTTTTACTAAATATTTGCTAGTCTCCTGTAAACAATTCACATCTGTTGAGTACAAATTTGGTTATTAGAGTTTTAGTCTTACTGCCTTCTCTGAGTCCTTAGCATTTCATAAATGTGTGGATTTCTAGTTGAAAATGGCAAATTGATCATATACATTTTACATTTTCCCATTTCCAAAGGTTCACTAAATGATAAAGGAAAAAGAACTCATCCCTGTAGGGACCAAGATGATGGAGAATTAGAAAATACATTAGTGCATTTAAAATATTAACAGAGCAAGGGAAAAAAATCACATAATTTAATCAGATGCTAAAATATAATGACAAAATGTCTTCCATCAAATTCAACATTTCTTCTTATAAAAATCTCATGGGAAATAAGTGATAGAAGGGATTTTGTTAATGTAATTAAGAGTATCTACCCAAAATATGAGAAAACATTAACAAAATCTCTTAACATTTAATTTAAATTCAGAAGGAAAACAAAGATGTCTCATATTTTTACTTCAATTTAACAAAGTAATGAATTATCTTGAACAATAAGAAAAGGAAAATAATGTGGATAGGGATTGATATAGATTGGTTCCATAAAGATTAGAGCAGGAAGATGGATGGAATTTTAATGAATAAAAATTGTGACTGACAAAGTTATCAAATGCATTTTAAAATTTAAGAAATAAAATTGATGGGTATTAGATTTGGTGAAACATGTGGGAAACATTAGTGATACATAAATAACACAATGAAAAAAATAAGTCAGTAACTGGCATTATTTGTAGATGAAAAAAATAAAAAGAATCTGTGGCCAAATAATAAAATTCATAAGAGACTTTAGCAATTTTCAGTCATCAAGTGTTAATACAAAATGCAATTGTATCTATATCTCTGTAGTGATTAGAAAATGTAAAATTATTACAAGGTACTATGTAAATAGCAATAAATATGAAGTACATAGAAATAAACCTAGCAAAAGAAGCATAAATAAAAATATGTGGCAAATCATTAAAATGACCTAAGTGATATACCATATTCACAAGGAGGAAGATTCTCAAATTTAGTTACTAAAGTTTTCTCAAAGAAATTGACAAGATTTTTAAAAATTTATATGAAAATATAAAGAGTATAAAAGACATTCCTATGGAACAACATTGTGGAGGAAGTCCTGTACTACATAACAGTTTTATATTGCAATAATCATCAAATCAGTTTGATATCAGTGTAGTGATAATAGGCCAATGGAATAGAATAGAATTCCTCAAAACAGATATATAGATATGTAATATATGGAAAAGGTGGTCTTACAGATCAGTGGGGGAAATGTACAGAATTTTGAGAGCTATTATAGAAAAAATTAATCATCTATTTAGGAAAAAAGGAAATTGGATTTTTATAAAATGCCATATGCAAAAATAAAATCAATTCTGTTTAAAGTATAATTTGGAAAGTACAATTTGAAAACTTTTGAGGAATTTATAGAACCTATATTTGTAGCATCTAAAATTTCTTAAACAATTCATAAAAAGTACATGTTATAAAGGAATATGGGATACCAAATGCATAACTAATACAAGTTCTGCAAAGAGCAAATTAAGGTAAGACATATAACAAAGAATTAATATGAAAAAAGTCTCCTTAAATATGAAGACTTGAATCTCTAGAGTGAATGTCTTGGTACACTGAAAGGAAAAGCAAACAAAAACAAACACACAAAGAAACACGTAAGTATATTATTTTGAAGTTTCTCAAACAAGTGGAGTAAAGAAATAAACCAAAAATCTGGAAGTCAATTTTGTCTTCATCTGATCCATCCCACTCCCATCCCTAATCAAAGTAGCTGTCAAGTTATCTTAGATTCTATTTTTGTTTGTTTGTTTTTTTGTATTTTTCAAATCACACCTTTTTTCCCATTTTTCTTGTGCCCCATGGTTCAGGTAGTTGTGCTTACTTTGCTAGAATATTTCAATAGCTTCTATCTAATCTCTCTGCATTGTAATTTATCAATCCCTGGAGCTAGACATTCAGATTAACTGTGCCCAAAATGATTTACTGACTTTCTACAGGTCTTTAAAATAAGTTCTCATCTTGGATTTTAAGAGTCTGTGTAACAATACCTCAATCTAGCTTTTGAACTTTTCCCCACTGTGGATGTGCATGCGCTGTGTCCCACCTACTGTGTGTGCTTGTATCTTCCATTGACTCGTTCCTCTGCTCCTGCTGTGTCATCCACATGAAACGTCTTCTGCATACATCTCCTTATGGAGAAATCCCATCTAGACTCCAAAGCCCAGTTCAGATGTTGCCTCTTCTATGAAATTCTTTCGGAGCCCTCACTAATATAAAACCACATCATTGGAGAGCCAGATATATTTGAATACTTACAACAGATTTGCCTTTGGGGGAGGGGTGTTATAACACTTTGTGCACTTACATTTTAGGCCCTTTGAAGAAAGAACTTCATTTTACACATGTTCATGTTCCAGCAGCTAGCATGTGGAACAAGGGAACATTTGATAAATATTTGTTGTACTGAATTAAATTCTTAATTTTGTTTAATTAGTATGTACTTTAAATATCAAAAAGAGAGATATCCGATTTAAAATGCCACAATAAAATAAACTTTATATGTGTGATTAATTACTTGAGCTTAATGAATTGAGTTCACAAAAATATATTGGTGTGGACCCTAGGTACAAAAAAATATGAGTAATCATTTCATTATCCTCCTAACTAATTAGTTTCAGTGATGCAGACCTTCTAAATGAGAATGAAATGTTTTGGGCTTTCATATTATATTTTAGAAGTAGATAAATATATTCTCTTAGATAATAAATCAAAATGAACTTTTTTTTAGTTCTTCAGTCCCTGTATGGTAATTTAAATTTTTTAATCAAATTTTTGTATTATTAAGGGTTCATTAATTATATTTATTAGAATTATTATTGTTTTTCTGTTGAATTTCCAATGACTATTTCTTCTCAACTTTTATTCAGTACAATTTACTTAATAGAAGAATACATTTTAATATATTTACCTTTTATACAGTGTGCATTATTTTAGTTTTAGACATTTTATTTAATTGTACAGTGATTTTAAGGCACTGAAAAATATCCCAGTGCACACTGTATAAAAACGGAATTTTTCAAAGGAATAGTATGCTTATGGAATTATTAAAAATACAAGTATATATCATCTACTTAAGAGCATATTTTCAAGAATTTCTTACAACTTGCAACAAATTATACTCTGAAAATCTTAATGTACATCTTATGAAAAGGCAATGTGGATTAGCTACCAACATCCTGACTGATGACATTCACAGGATTAATGAGAAGGTTAGTGTACGCCTTCTGAGAAAACCATGATTTGGATATTGATACAAGGAGAAAAAACCAATTTGGTGGCAGTGAACCATGGCACTCTGGGGTACAACATGTGCTTGAAAGAAATAAAAGTACATTGCTCAGAATTTTATCCCCTTATCTCTTATTTCATATCATTTTTCATCTTCAAGTGTGATGATCTGTGGAAGAATCGGGTTATCCAAAAAGTGTATCATTTATTTAGAACTACAAAAATTTTCCAAGCTGCCAAAACTTTTTTTTCCATTTGTTTCAAAAATTGAAGTCAGCTTACTTTCATATCGGCAATATTATATAACTTTGTCTTCATTATTTGTAAACTGATTGTTAGAAAAAAATGGAGCTGCATGCAAATATTCATCCTTTGCTGCCTGAGTATACCCTTATGTTCTCTACTCAACTATATTTTCTAGTCTAATTCCTAATTCCACGGTTTACTAGTAGAAATTGATTTGTAAAATATAAATGTTGCAATTTTATTTAAATTCCTTTAAAATATTCTGATGGATTGCCCCCTTTAGTTTTAAGTTTCTTTGTTGTCATCCAGGTATTCCTTAGTTGCATATTTATTACTTCATCAACTGAAATTGCTTTCTTCTGTCTTGGAACTATGCTGTTTCACAAACAGCTTGCAGGGTTATTCTGTATGCTCCTGATACCGGGGTATGGGACTAAAGTGAGTATTCTAGATGCAAGCTCAATTTAATCATTTAGTGGAGAATTTCACCTCCTGGTTTTGATATGGGATGTCTTGTACTTATCCAAAAATAGCAATGACCTATTTTGCTGATGCATTTTAATGTAAATCTATACAGCAATTAAGTTTGTTTTTCAGTTCATTCCTTTCTTCTTCTTGAAAAATCTGAGAATAAAGCTGCATCATGTTTTCTCCTCTAATTTCTTTTCTTATGTTTTAGTAATTTATTTGGTATCAGTTAAGTATGTCATTATACTACTACTGTGTGTGGTTGTATTAATTAATTTATTAATTTTTACATCATTCTGTTTTATTACATCTGCATATTATACCTGAGTGAGGTATAACCTCTTTATTGGTTCTTTTGCTGTCAATGAGTGTACACTATAGACATAAATGAGTTATATGGGCATGTTTTTATATAAGTATCCATATTTATGGTATTTTTAGTCTAAAGACACCTAGCCAGACTAACTATAATTATCTAGAATAGGAATTGGCCGACCACAATCCATGGGCTAAATCTGATCAGACACCTATTTTTGTAAATAAAGTTTTTATTGAAACACCCATAGTCATTTTTAAAATGTAGCCATGTGTTGCTTAATGAGAAAATAGGTATGTTCTGAGAAATGGGTCATTGGCAATTTTACCACTGTGCAAACATTATAGGGTATACTTAATAAATCTAGATGATACAGCCTACTACACACCTAAGCTGTGTAATATAGTCTTTTGCTCTCAGGCTACAAACCTGTATAGGATGTTATTATACTGGATACTATAGGCAATTCTAACATAATGGTAAGTGTTTGTTAATATCTAAACATAGAAAAGTAAAAATAAAATATAAAAGATTAAAAAATGGTACACTTGTATGGGGCAATTAACATGAATGAAGATTGCAGGACCACCGTCACACGTGTGATGAGTTATTGACCTAAATGATGTGATGCTGCCCATGAGTGTATATTGTCTATGGTGCATTTGAACAACAAATGCAAAATCAAGATCTTATGATCCACAGAGCCTAAAATATTTGCTGTCTATCCTGTCCAGGTGCAAAAAAAGTTTGCCAACTCCTGACCTTGAAAACTTTTAATGTGGCTAAGTGCTTAGTAAATATTTGTTAAATTAATGAATTATTAAATTAATGTATGAATGAATGAATTTAACTATTGCTAGGTTAAAAATTACTGATTCATGAATATTCATTGACATTACTTTTATTACTTTAAGATATAACATGTTTTGATACACAAAACTACAAAGATGTTAGTAGGTCATAAATTTCTTCCTCATATAATGACTATTGATGTCTTTAAATAAAAGCTATGTGTGTGTGTGTTCCCCAAACTGAAGAATTATTAAATTCTTTTTTTATTCTTTTCAGAAAATTAAATCCATATGTAATTACATGCACATACACATACATACACACGCAAACGTACTCTTTACTCTATTTTACACCTTCTAATTCCTCTGGAGAATTTTCCATATTAACTTATACATATCTACTACCTATTTTTAACTGCATGGTATTCCTTTTGAGTAGGTAGTCTGGATTCAGACAGCAGGGGTTTATGTTCCACTTCTACTGCTTCAGAGTTCTAAAGCCTTGGGCAAGAACTCCCCATGTTTGTGTTTTTCATCTTTACAATAGAGATAATACACCAATATTATTGTGTGGGTTTTGTAAAATTATACAAATTAAATGCTAAGAATAGGTAACATAGAAAATGGTCTGTTAGCTGCTGCTTTTGGATTTTACTAGTATTCTTGGACACTTTGGTTCCTTATATTTTTGTTATTATAGTTTTGCCAAAGATATCCTTTAAAGAATATTTTAGAAAATTGTTATAGTCATACTTGTAGGGTAAATTCCAAGTTGTGGCTTTTCTGAGCCAAAAGCATTGTCCTCTTCAACTTTTGAAACATGTTGCAAAATTACTTCTCAGAAATGGTGCTCCCATTTATATTCTCACCATTAGTGTGATTTCCTTACACTGCACGGTGTCTTCAGTGGCTATCATTAACTTTTCAAGTGGACAATGACATTGGTGATTGAAAGTAATTCCTTTTCAATTTCCTTATTATAATAAATGTGGTACACCTATTAAATGTGTTGATTATTGATTTATATAGTTTACTTGTAAAATACCTATTCATAGCCTGTTTCTGGTTACCACCAAGATACTTTAGCTCCTTTATCAATATAAATCCAATGATGTATGAGCTCTTTATAAATTAAACAAAGTGCTTAAATGTCTATGTTTTTCATTTGCATTTGTTTTTATTTTTTCCTATATGGAGTATCTAATTTTCATCAAGTTTATCAAGGCTTTTTGGGAAGCTGGTCTTGATTTTATTTCCAAAACACATTCCTCTTGTGTCACACTACTATTTATAACACCATACATTTGATTACCTAACTTGAGAAGGCAAACCTGAGGACCCTTTCATCTTATTATCACATCTGTGATCAAAACTACCTAAACATGCATGGGATTCTGAATTTTATTTTCATTTAGGTTTAGAGATATCTATAAATATCCTGAGCTACACCGCTATCAGGAATTCATTCGGTCTTAAAGAGGGTCAGTGCGATTTTTTAAGATCCTTATGAGATTTCTTTAAAAAATGAATACTTAATACACTTCAATATTCTCTAACTTGTTAGGACCAAAACTATAAGCCTAGAGGTGGGGGCTTGTCTTGTACTTATCCAAAGATAGCAACAATTGTGGGTTTGATGTAGGAAGTACGAAACATAAACTTAAGACATTTTAGGACTGAAAAGGCTATTCTAGAAAATACCTCCTATCTTCTCCAGGTCTCAGACCAAGGAATGGAATTTAGGCCACTGACCTCTATCAAAGATATCATAAGCTAAAAATAAGGTCACAGGACTTACATATTAATGAGGGAAGAAATCCTAAAGTACTGTCTTAATCTGAAATGCCAGATGTTTTTGCATTTTGCTGATATCTCCACAAGGGTTGCTCACCCTCACAGCTTCTTTGTAAAAGATTAATATCCTGAACCTTTTCTGTAAATCCCACCCATGCTTTGAAACCTCCAAAGAGGGTCCATATGATAATTCCTTTGTCTGCCTTTCTGTGAATCCTATAAAATGACAGGACCTAGCAGGCCCTGGAGTTCAACCATTTTGGATGACTCTAGTCCGATGGCTCTGCCAACTGAAAACAAGCCTTTCCTCTTTAGAACACTGGTGTTTAGGTGATTCTTTTTCTACATCGGGCCTTATTTTCCTACAACATTAAGTCCTATTATTCATATTAACTCTTAATGGTACATATATTATTGAACTTGGCTATGACAGAAGAATTCCCAGACAATAAAATGGAGGTCATTATTTTTGAAAATTTTCATCTTTGAAATATCTTCCAATTTGTATAAATAATCAACACATTGAATCCCATAATGGCATAAATGTATTTATAATTTATGTACAAATGACTTAATTTAAAAAAAAGAAATATCCTCCTTACACTTCATCTGTTCTCAATAATTTTAAAGCCACATGTCTATGGAATATTGTTGCGTATTTTCTTTAAAATAGTATAACATAAAGAAACATGTTGGTTTAAAATACAGTCATCTGCCCATTACCGAGCACTCATGGGGATTGGCAAATTCTTGATAAATGTAGTTTCTGGTTGCTTGAGAGTTACAATTAAAAATAGGACTCATAAAACAGCTTTGTAAATGCAGTGCATAATTTTAGTTAAATGACACTCAATACACTTTTCAACTTCACTACTATATTTTTGTAATTCAAAGTAACACACATTAACACTTAAAACTGTTAACAGAGAACACATGGGCGCTGCGGGAGTGGTGCGTGAAGCTTCGGCTTACTGACAGCACAGAGCACCAATTTTAAACTCTGATGTCATTTTCTTTTCTTTGCTGGGTGGTGAGCCAGTTGCTTGAGTTGTAGATAACAGGGAGTTTACTGTATTGTGGGTCAAAATTTTTGAGTAAGTTGTGAAGTGGTCTCAATTTTTTTTCCTAAAGAGTTAGTTTAGCTATTTCATTTCCTTTTCATGTCATGTACATTTTTAAGTAAGCTTCTCAATTTTTATTAAAACTGTCTTGTGGTTTTTGATTGAGATTCTGTTGAATTTATAACTCTCTTTGTGAAAAATTGCCATCTTAACAATCTGAGTCTTCCCACTAAATTAGGTCTTCTTTAATTTCTATTGGTAATGTTTTAGGAAACATTTTAAACTACAGGTCTCGAACATCATTTTCTCGTAGTTCTCCATAAGAATCTCATGTTCTTGATGCCATTGTAAATAGTATTGTTTAAAACTTTAATTTCTGATTCTTTCCTTCATATAGAAATGCAATTTATTTTTATATATTAATATTATAATCCTGCAATTCCACTAGTTCACTTATTAGTTGTAGTAGCCTTTTTTACAGATTTCGCAGGATTTTCCACACATGTCATCATGCCTTCTGTAAATTAAAACAATTGTACTTCTTTTTTATCATTTGAATACTGTGTTTATTTCTCTGGCCTGTTGCACTAGCTGAACTTCCAATAGTTGAATAGAAGAAGTGACAGTAGAATTCCGTGTTTTTTATACATTCTTTGGGAACATGCTTTGGGTTTTTTCTTCTCTGTCTTGCATACATCAGTTATTTATTGTTTTTCCCTATCAAATAGTCCTAAAGGACCTATCCCACTGGAATAATTCTTTCTGTACTCTAGAGTTGACTATGAGAGCCAGTGAGTCTCTTAGAATGGTTTCTTCTTAGTTCACCTGAAAATAGCAGGCACACTTGGTTAAGCAAAAATATCCCTCAAGCAAAATTTTTGCCCATTTTTGTGAATTGGCTTATTTTGCTCAAGCAAAATTATTACCCAAATTTGTAAAATGAAGGCCTGATGTTGCTATTTAAAAAAAAAAGATATAAGAGATTCCGTTAACTCAATCTCTGCTAATACTTTGCATTACAATGAGACTAGTTCTCTACTCCAGTGTTGTAAAAGACCTTCTGGTAGAACAGTTGTGTACAATTGCTATTCTTTCAACCTGTGATCCTTCAAACACTTCTATTGCTACATTAAAAGTTTTGTAACTGATAATAGGGGAGCCACTGTAAAAACTGGTGTTTTGGACACTGAATTTCTCCTTCCAGTGGTAGAAATTTCCAGCAAGCATGTTTATAGCTGTGGCAAGAAACCATGGCAGCTGAGATCATCAGATCTACATTTGCTTTGAAGTTGGCAAATGATAAATATGTACACATTAGTATCACAGTAATAATGTAAAAGGATTTTTACTAGTAATGTCAAGAATTGCATGTCTCTACAAAAAAATAAATCCCCTGGAATGTTTTATTGATAAGCATAATACAGTGTCTCAAAAACATCAGGAGAATGTCACATTTTTGATAATGTTTGTCATTTTATAGACCTTTTCTCTCAATTTATGTTAAATTTTACATAGCACTGGCCTCATTTATCTGTATATGGCAGTGTAAATAATACAGAGCTTGCTAGTGAGTTAGTTAACCTAAAATTTATATTTGGATAGCTTTTATGATCATTATTGACATTTGGATACATTTGATAAATATAGTTAAAGGTATAATTGTACCAATCTATTTGTTATTCCATACATATTTTGCTTATTAATGCATACTATGTTTTGATTTAAAATTTTTCACATCTCAAGAATATTCTTTCCTGAGAAATCATAAGAGATTTAATATTTATTGGGAAAATAGATTTATTGATGATTGGTAAGAAGTTAAGTTAATGGCAAAGAAAAAGACAACTGTGAGTATAATTAGCATATGCAAAAGAAACACTAGATAATAGGCAAAAATTAATTTTTATTATCATAGTAAAAATTATAAATAGTCCTCTATTTATTACTAGGTTGGCTCACTTTTGTCTTCACTCAATATCATTTGTCATGAAGTTTGTAACTAAAAAAAGTAAACTTTGTGTGTGTTGCATGCTATTAATGTTTTTTCAACTTGCCTATCACTAAATTGATTTTCTAATCTACTAAACTAATTTAACGTATAATTTGGCAAATGTGCAAAGTGGCATGTCCATATTCAATAGGTCTTGGCAGTTTGTGAATTATGTAACATTTGGAGAAATGGTGGTTCTAAAGTGGATGTTTGACTTCTTGCACAATGAAGGGGAACGCTGGCGCAGAATTAGAAGATGGGATGGAGACAGAGGCTATGGTTCCAGAAGCCTGCATTGAATGTAGCTGTAGAGTTTAGTCAAAAATAAAATTGCTTTAAGATCTAGAGTTTTACTTAAAATAGTGATCAGATAATAAGGCCAAATAAAAAATAATTATAAGCTGGGAGCAGAATAAATCGAACAATTGTCTTCTCATTGTGGACACTAGAAAGTTTCCTAAAGTTGCTAGATATAGGAAATGGGAACTTATGGCTGGGTTGGAAAGGTAATGTGAGGTATTCTAGATCAGATTAGCTAAAATACGATTATAATTTTTGGAACTATAAATTTTCAACAAATGTTTTATGAAATTTTTCTGAGCAAATTAGAGCTATTTAAAAAAGAATTGCAAGGATCTTGTTTGAGGACATAGTTATCTTTCTCCATTTGTCTTTGATTATATTAGAATAATTATTTTCAACTCCGTGAATGGTAAAATTAAATTACAAAACCAACTGATGAGTTAAATTATATATGTTCTAATGAGATGCTAGATAGACTTTATGGCATAATTAATAGTTTCAAATTATTTTTTAAAGTGGGTTGAGTCTAGAATTACATGAAACTATTTTCTGGATTAGTTAAGTATAAATTAATCTAAATTTGCATTGCCCAAGCTGTTTCATTCTCTGCAGCTACTGAATGGTGCCATACATAATTTTGATGTAACTGTTTTATTATTACTGTACATATATACATTTTGTTGAAACTATTGTGTTAACCAGAGTATGTTTGGCTCATAGGTAATATTGGTTGTCAAATGTCAGATGTAGTGGGAAAAGCAGAGTCTGGAGACAGGATGGGTTTGAATCTTGGCTAAATTGTGTAAGAGTGCTAATTGCCCACCATTGTATCTTTCAATTCTTTGTAATGCTTCTGGTGTAGCAATGCTCAAAAGAACTTTCTGAGATAATGGAAATCCTCCACATTATCTGTCAATTGAGTAATCAAAGATAGTGTGACCAAAGAAATTAATTTTAATTAATTTAAATTGAAGTGGCACAAATGGCTAGTAACTACTCTATTGAATATCACAGCTCTTGAATGTAAAAGTGAAAAATTAACCACTATTATAATCATGCCCCAAATAAATAAAATAATTGAAAACCTTAACTTTCAATCAAAACTTTATAATTGGCTCGGCGCCTATAGCTCAACCGGCTAAGGCGTCAGCCACGTACACCTAAGGTGGTGGGTTCGAATCCCCAGCCCGGACCCGCCAAACAACAATGACGGCTGCAACCAAAAAATAGCCGGGCGTTGTGGCGGGCGCCTGTGGTCCCAGCTACTTGGGAGGCGGAGGCAGGAGACTCGCTTGAGCCCAGGAGTTGGAGGTTGCTGTGAGCTGTAATGCCACGGCACGCTACCCAGGGGGACAGCTTGAGGCTCTGTCTCAAAAAAAAAAAAAAAACTTTATAATTTTATGTCTTCTGATTTAAAAAAATTATGATATTTATTAATAGGGAGATTCTGAGGAAACGAGATTTTTATAATTTAGGCATGAAGTTGCGCTTTTGATGCTTGTATGAAATGACTGTATCACCATGAAAACTCTATTATATCACATAATCAGAAATTTCAGCAACATATCTGGAGATTTAGTGGGAATAAAGTATTTTTTTTTATTAAAGCATATCTGTGTACATTAGGGAATAAAAGTATTTTATTAACTGACTCAACTCATATCAAATTGTGAATGTCTTAAACATTTACATAATACAGAGTAGCATTGCATATATAGCCTTTCTTTTCCATTAAAGCCATCCAAAGTTTTATGGAAGCGTTCATTCTTGATTAGTAACTAAAATATAATTTCTTTGAGGAATTTAAGTGACTGTGTGTGTGTGTGTGTGTGACAGAAAGAGAGAGAGAGAGAACTTTTTTTCATGGGTCTAATGATCAATCCTTCTTAAGCAGTCAAGTAAATAGGGAAGAGAATCTTTAAATTTCCTGTGGAGATAAGTGCACAATAATGATTCTAAGTGATGATCTATGAGATAATCTATATGGTAAGTTCCGTATAAGTGATTATGTCAATTAATGATTAGGTCACATAATCATTATAACTTGTATTATATAAATTACATGTTACCAGACAATGGTAATAGGATGTCCTCTAAAATGCTGCTTTTTGGCTTCATTTCAGACTATGTAGAGTCAATGAGTACTTTTGTTTTAGACTGCTGCTAAAAAGTTGCATAATTCTTGCATTACAGGATAATAATTAGCTATGTAGAGTGGTTATTATTTTGAATTTAGGTAATTAGTGTAGTTTATTATACACCAATGTATTAAATACCCATTGAAAAAAGTTAATATACTTATGAGAGTAATGAAGATCATTACAATGCCATCAATCCAAACTTCCATTTTATCTTTTTGATAATTATAACAGACTGGGCATTTATAATTGGTCATACATAAATATACTATTCACATAAAACACTCAATTTGATGGTTGCATATGTGTAAATCTATAGCAACTTATGGGGAATAGTGGTTTCAAAAATTTAGTCAATTATAAAATATAATTGGTTTTTAAATTAGAAAGTTTCCCCCCAATTAATTATAATATTGTTTAAAACTGATTAAATGAGAGGAAATCAAGCTCCGTTTTTGGAGACCAAAACATGTGCTTAACGACTATAGCTTACCTTAGTACTTTAAATCACAGCAAAAGAGTGATCTGTACAAATAAATCGGTGAGTTAGGGAATTTAAAAATTTATTTCTTTTCTCCTACTTAGGAGCTGAAGGGACATAATTTTGAAGTTTTTTCATAAGGTTCAATTTTAATCCCTTCTTAACCTTGTGATTACTTTAAAGTCGAGTTTAAAGATAAGTGAAGCTTGTAAAATGAAGAAATAAATGAAGCAGCATAGAAATCTTTCAAATAAGACATTCATTTTATTTATTTCCAGACTCCTATTAAGATATATATCAAATCCTGGTGCTAGGACTGAAACTTTAAAATTTATTTAAAAATTCTAATTCTTACATTTTTCTTTGAATTTTCTAGTATCTAAAAGAAACATAATTTTTTTTGTTTTTTATAGGAAACTTATTAAATATAGTTAATGTCTTAATTCACATAGACAATGTTTTATATTTTCAAGGTATGTACATATGTATACATATATTTATGTATGTAATACAAAACTGAATATCTTAATATATACTTTTCTGTTAATAAAAATTAACATTTAACACATTCTGATGTAATGTATGCATGTTCTTTGCAGAAGTCAGTAATTGTTTCATTCATAAATCAGTTGCTTCTTAAAGATTATTTACTATAAATATTTTTTCCTTTGTCACTTAATCCTGAGTTCTTGGCTGAAAACAGATGAGTATTTTATTTTTTAGATAATATGAATATTGTTCATTTGATGTCACATGAATAGGAAATTTCTAAATTTTTAATCTTAATTTATTCTGGCCCACAGACTTAATTTTCAGTTGCTAGCCAGTGGAGGCCATGGCTAGCTATACTGTAACTATGAACATGGTTAACTTAGTAGAGAGGTGCTTAATATAGGTATCTCCAGTACTGGATTGCTATAGTAAGAAGAGCTTCTCTCATTATTAAAATTTCTGATTAGTAAATATTTCTTAGGAATTCTTGTTTGTTTTAACCATTGTTGAAAATTTCATTGGCTTTAGCTAAAAGGATATTGACTTTTTATTAAGTGGATAAAAGGAGGAAAGAATCTGTTAGGTAGGGAAAGGAGAAAGGAGAGTAGATGCTTTGTCTAGGGGTGTCCCTAGAGAAACAGATGACTCTAGGAGATGCTCTGTCTCCTAGGAAGAACAAATTGACAGGGGTGGGGAAGCTCCCAAGAAAGAACAGATGACAAGTCAAGGGGGTCCTCAAGGACTGACCAGATGTTTAGTCTACAATAGAGGGTCTATAAGGACTAACTAATCAGAAAGAGGTAGAAGAACCACAAAGTGAAGATATTGTCAAGGTCTTGGTGGAAGGTCTTGGAGAAGGTGCACAGTTGAGGCAATAGTGTTCCTGAATGACCTACCCTCATTAACACAGTAAACATCCCACCCACCAGTGCCATGACAATTTACAAATACTATGGCAACCCTGGAATTGCCTTACAAGGACAGAAAAGGAATGGTTCCCAATTCCAGATATTTTTTCACTGCTTTCTAAGAAAAATCATGACTTAAAATAAAATTAGAGAATCAACATAAAAGGAGAAATCTTGTTAAACTTAGGGTCCTCCCTCCACTTGTGGGGCCTGACCCATTCCTTTTCTGGAATGTACTATGCTTTTAATAAACTTTGCGTTTTACTTGCTTGTACCTACCTGCTATGCTCATTTACTCCCTTGATTCAGAACTAGTAATCATTCTTTGGTACTGGGATCAAGAACCTGGGAATACAGGGACCTGAAATCTTGTCCCAGGCACCTAACACATTCTTCAAAACTTTTGTTTTTTCCCTTGTGTTAAATTCATACTGACAATTCTGGTAATCAAATATGTGTGGGTCTTTTTGTGTGTGTATTTGTTTTTCATACCAAAATTCTCCTGCTCTCTGTGGACACCAGCTAGTTGGTATCCTGTAATTCAATTCAATTCTTACACTATCTACTTGGAGTTAGCATCAGATTCCACAGGTTAAGGCTCAGCTCTACAAGGATGATGCCTCCTTCATACCTCAATTGCAAGGGGTGGGTCCCCAGGTTGTTCACAGTTTCTATCTGACTTGGCTGCAAATGACAAGATCCCATGACATCCTTTTTGGGCCAGTTAATTTGCTCATAGAAAACAGGAAAACAGTTCACTCACTAGAAAATGGTTTCCTTAGTAGATTACCATTTTTTTTATTTTTGTTTGTTTGTTTGAGACAGAGCCTCAAGCTGTTGCCTTGGGTTGAGTGCCATAGCATCACAGCTCACAGCAACCTCCAACACCTGGGCTCAAGCGATTCTCCTGCCTCTACCTCCCAAGTAGCTGGGACTACAAGAGCCTGTCACAACACCTGGCAATTTTATGGTTGCAGCCATCATTGTTGTTTGGTGGGCCGGGCTGGATTTGATCCCACCAGCTCAAGTGTATGTGGCTGGTGCCTTAGCCGCTTGAGCCACAGGTGCCAAGCCATAGATTACCATTTTTTATAGAAGGTACAACTCAGGAACAGCCAGATAGAAGAGATGCATGGAATTAGGTATGGGGTTGAAGCTTCCATGCCCTCTATGTACCACCGTCCCATTACTGCCTCAGATTCACCAACTAGGAATATCTCTGAACCCTGTCCTTATTTATTTATTTATTTATTTTGATGTGGAGGCTTCATTAGCAGGCATGGTTGACCAAATCATAGGCCATTAGAGATTGGCTCAACCTCCAGTCCCCTTCCCTCTTAGCGACCAGAGGATGGAGTTAGAAGTTCCAACACTCTACTTGCAGTTTGGTTCCCCTAGTAACCAACTCCCATCTAGAAGCTATTCAGGAACCACCAGCCACCAGTCATCTCATTAGCATATGAAAAGATATTAATCACTTCAAAGATTTTAGGGTTTTAGGAGCTCTGTGCCAGGAAATTCAAGCAGAGACCAAATATGTGTATTTTTTTTTATCTTGTCACATTCGGAAAACTGGAGGGCAAGATATGGGTGCATAGGTGAAATTGAGGCTTTTCTGAAGATGAGTGTGATTAACATCCTAGAAGATTCTGATGTTTTGCTTACAGCAAAGACTTTTGTGGGAGTGAAATTTATTCTGGTTCTCATCTTGTAGGTCTTTAGCCTAGCAAACAGTGTCACTAAGCAACCTTTTGTTCTTTCATGAAATAGAGGCCAAGGAAATACCTTGTAAGATGCACTGGGTCTGGTCCTGCCTTATAGTCACCTTGCTTGCTATAAATCAGGGTGCCTAGCCTCTTGGCCTCTCTGGGCCACATTGGAAAATGAAGAATTATCTTGGGACACACATTAAATACATAAACACTAACAAAAGCTGATAAGCAAAAAATAAATAAACAGTCCATGCATAATTTTTGTGATAGGTGCCACAACAAATAAGCCAAAAAGACCTCACATTAGGATTATTTCCTAATTACTCAGCAACCTGTACAGAGAGCCTTTTAAAATCACTGAGCAGACCTCAACTTAGAGATCACTAATACAGAAAATGTATATATCTAAGTAATAAAACATCTTTGGCATATTTTGATATTTTTATTATAAAAGAAAAGTGGGCAATATAAAGCTAGTGAGATATTTGATATCGTATCTGAGAAACAATGCATCAGATCTGGTTCAATGGATGTAGCTTCAATTCTCAGTGATTTCTCAAGGTGATCACCAGATATTTTGGTTCTAATTTTACCATTAATGTGCTTCATTCTTGAAAATAGTTGCTCACAAATGTTGTCACAAAAAGCAATGACATGAATATGGCATGATTATAAAATGAGGGATATTTGTTCCTGGGAGGATAAGACCTATGGAAGTCCAGTAAAAGGACATCATCAGATTTTTTGTTAAAGTGAATGTCAGATTGCAGCTCTATGCATGCCACTTGAAAACTGGCAGGTAACATATTTATGTCAACTTAAAATGGAGTTGTCTACTTAAAAAGCACAAAAATATTGATTATTTCTCTGGAAATTTTGAAATCTGTTTTCAAATTCTTGTATCAAATTGAAAAGCAAGGCTGTATATTTTCACTATGAAAGTGTCGAAATGCATAAAATTATTTGTCTTAATTTGAGCTTGCCAGATTTTCAGTTTCATCTGGAATGCTGTTACTATTTGAAACATGTTGATAAGTTGGTTTTCACCTTGAAGAACTATGTTTAACTTATTTAAATGAGTGCTTATATCTATTTAAAAAAATGGAAAATCTCTAAGCTTGTTTTCATTGTCAAGTTCTGGCACAAATTTGGTTTTGATACCATAAATGACTTGATAACATGTCACAAATCATAAATTTTTTTAACATTTGTCCTCAGCTTAGTCATCTTAACTTCCAAAAAGTAAATTATGTTGCCATCATCAGCATCAATACTTTTAAGAAATTCCTAGAATAGGCTCTGATTAAATCCCTTGACCCTCATGAAATTCAGTTTTAATGACAATTTACATGATGTTATCCATTCTAAAAACTTTTGCACATAAGTTATCTTGAAGTACTATGCAATGATACTTCAACAAATGTTGAGTTTGGGGCAGCAATTGCATCATCTTTATTAACTTCACATGTGATTGCCGGGGCACCATCAGAAACTATAGCAGATATGTTGACAATGAACAAAGAAAATTGCTTTAACAAATACTTTTTACTGCTTTATAATTATCTCTTGATTTAGTTATGTCTTTTAACTGTACTAAGGAAGCTGTTTCTTCGGTGGCATTATATTTGTCATCAATGTCTCTAATAAGAATGGCAAATTGAGTTGTATTTGTAGTATCAGTGCTGTCATTTATCACCTAAGCATAAAATTTAAAATTAACAGGTTTACTTTCCAAACTTCTTTTTTTTTTTTTTAAGATAGTCTCAAGCTCTTGCCCTTGGTAGAGTGCTGTGGCATCATAGTTCACATCAACCTCCAACTCTTAGGCTTAAGTGATCCTCTTGACTCAGTTTTTCTACTGTTAGTAGAGATGGAGGCATCTCGCTTTTTTCTCAAGCTGTTCTCGAACTTGTGAGCTCAAGCAATCTATTCACCTCAGCCTCCCAGTATGCCCTAGAGTTCTAGGGTTACAGGCACGAGCAATTGTATCTGGCCTTCCAAATTTCTCAATTCACATGGGGATAGTCTGGTGAAACAATTGTTTTATAAATATCCCCCTTTTTTTTCAGGAAAAATTATATCTGCCATGCTTTCCATATATTGTTAATAAACTCACAATCAGTAAATGGTTTTGAATTTTTTGCTATTGAATATGCTACCACATAACTAACTTTTATAATGGAATTCATCTGATTTGTAACCTAAAAAAATTTTATTGAGAAGATGGACTTTTTTCAGTTCCTCTATTTTGTGCTTATGACACAATTCTTCATATGCATTGAATTTGGAAGCATGTTTTTACATATAATGCCTCTTTAAATTATAGTCTTTGAAAACTTGCAAAAATTCTCTACAAATTAAATAGAGTGTCTTACTATTTACCTTGACAAAAAAAGTAGTCATCTGTCCCCTCTTCATTAAACTGTCTTCCTTCATCTGTAATTTTTCTTTCTTTCCATGCTGTTTTATTTTGAAATATTGTAGAAGCCAACCTGAGATTAAAAATGGTAATAATAGGTAAAAGACTATATTTACTTTTTTAAAAAAATTGACAGGAAAATAAAAGCAAGGTTTGGGCCCTTCGGCATCTCTCGCTGCCACTAGAGGGCAAGGTGGAGGGCAGATTGTAAAGCACAGCAGTTGATGTGTGAAGCGGGCTAAGGTGCAGAAGTATGCTTAATAATCAAATTAAAATGCTTACCCTCCTTTGAAATAACATTAAATGCCTAATGTTGCAGTGATAAGTTGAAATATCATTGATAATCACTGCCTCCCCAAGTCACCATGAGAATATGTAATGTCTGATGCTGTCTATTCAACTGTCTGTGCTTGGAAGATCACACACTGTAAGGTGCCCACCACCATAAAACTCAAGCCATTCATGTGTGCAAATACTAAGAATATCATATGTTTATTTTATGGGACATTGACACACAACATTGTCTGCCAAGTTCATACTCTGCAGGGATTGCTGTGGTATTGTAAGCTGTCAAGGCACTGGTGGGTGTGATTTTTACTATGTTAATGAGGGTAGCTCATTTGAGGGTACTGTCGCCTTACTTGTACACATGCTCCAAGGACCCTCTTTTGTGGTCTTGACCATGTCCTTCACTTTATGGTTTTTCTACCTTTCTCTGGTTGGTCGGTCCTTAGAAACCCCATATTGTAGACGAAACATCTAGTTACAAACTTCATAGTAGTTGACAATATGGGAGGACCTGACCAAGCCCTTTCCCTGCTATGGCTGCTTCAATTTTCTCTTCAGGCTTTCATCTTAGTCAAAGGGAGTCCATTTCATGTGTCAGCCTGGGGGTACAATGTAGGCAAAGGTATCAATAAGTACAGAAGAAAGTCTTTTTTCTGCCATGCAGCCTTTAGAGGTAACACTCTGACTTTTTCCTACTTTTCTCTTCAGATTCTTCACATCATGATTTAAAAATATCTCGTTTTAGTTGACTTCAGGCATCTGACAGAATTACCAATATTTGCCTAATAATTACTTGCACAGTTTGGGTGAATGAATATGCTATTGAGTTGTACAGCATATCCTAAGATTCTGCTAGCTATAGTTTTTATTTCAAAATACATATAATAATTTTCATTTTATCAAAATAGGCTTTCTTTAATGTACTATACATGGTTTTGTTCAAGTTATAAAAACAATTTTTTGTAGAAATTAAGAAGAATTATAGAAGAATAGTTAATTTAGAAACTCAAAATAAAGAAAGAAATTAATAATTACCCACATAGAAGACTGAAACTGCACATTGTATTTCTCTTAGAAGATGTCTGAGGCATTTGTACTGAACCACTGCAGAGGGAAGATAACAAAGTCAGTTTCTGTCTTAACAAATACAAATTGCCTGGAGGATTTTTTTCATAGTGTTAAAGATCAAATACCTAAGTCTAAGAGGGATGAAACTTATTAAAAGCCCATTCAATTCATTTTAAGTTAATTTACATATGAATTTGATTAATGGCAGTTAAAATTTGTGGAAAATTACCATCTCTAACACAAACCATGTTTTCTTATTTCCCATATTTATTTAATGTTTCACAAAAACCTTGACACTTACATAATTTAGGAAAAAATGGAAGTTAGGATTCTGTTTTAGTATACTATTCAGCTTCACTTTCAGGTCTCAAACTTTGGAGGATAGAAAGGGAAAACGCTGATTTCAAAATCATTTCTAACTTGCCTGTGACTGATAGTCATGGGATCATGCAAGTTGACATAAGCACACTATCATAGCATGAGCAAGGCAAGCTGTTTACCTTTATGTTAATATCCAAAGATTCATTTTCAAATAATAATAAACATGTAAGATGTAATTTAGAATATGCTTCATATTTTGAAACTTTATCATGGTAATAGATTTTGGAAACTATTCTTATAGAAGATATTCAACAAAGATATAATAATAGCTATTTCATTATTAATAAGATATAATAATAGCTATATACATTTCTTGAAAGAAAGAGAAAATCTTATCAAATCTGTTATAGCAGTACTAAGTGATTACTAGCAGAGAAAATAGATTCTTTGCAGGAAACCACTGAAAAAGTAACCATGGCAGAACCTTGAGAGTGCAAGTATGTTTTGAAGGACACACCACCCACATGTCTTCCTGCTAATCAACTTCAGTTATACAAAAAATGTACATGAAATGAAAACTAAAATTCAGACATACAATTGTATAAAAAACCAAGAACATACAAAAGTTTTACAAATAAAAAACAAAGAAGGCCAAAAAAAAAAAAAAGATGTACATGTTTTAAGAAAGGAAAAATCCGTATTGTCATGTTGAGTACTTTTGAACATGACTTGAGTATTACAAATTTAATACAGTTATTTTTCTTAAAATGTGTATACATTTTTGGTTAATTTATATAATTGACATAATAGAGGACAACAGTCAGGTAATAACCTTGAAATTGTTCTAGAGACATTATATTTAAGCAGCCCTCAAAAAAAATCATTTTAAAGGATTATTTCACTTAATTTGCCTCACTTTGTGGAGCAAATGATCAAGTACAGAAGTTAAAAAGAACATAGTTGTACACAATAAAAATAGTATGAAGTCCATCTTAATAAACTACATAAGGCTTTTTTTCTTTTCTTTCTTTTTTTTTTTTTTGTCGCCCTGGGTAGAGTGCTGTGGTGTCACAGATCACAGCAACCTCTTGCTCTTTAGGCAATTCTCTTGCCTCAGCTTCCCCAGTAGCTGGGACAACAGGTGCTTGCCACAACGCCTGGCTGTTTTTTTGTTGCAGGTTTGCTTGGGCCAGGTTTGAACCAGCCACCCTCAGTATATGGGGCTGGAGCCCTACTCACTGAGCCACAGGTGCCGCTCAAGGCTTTTCTTAATTTTATGAAGTTTCAGGAGAGAGTTATCTTTTCTGTATAATACCAGTCTTGTTTAGACATTTCTGATCTTCTTTTCTATCCTGTGCAGGCTCTTTATTTTATTTTATTTTATTTTTTTATTAAATGATAGCTGTATACATTAATGCAAACATGGAGTACAGTGTAGTATTTTCACATCCAACCCAAAATATTTTCATCAAACTGGTTAACATAGACTTTGTGTCATTTACTCAGTTATTGTGTTAAAACATTCATACTCTAGTTCTAGAAAAGTTCACTTGTACCCTTGTTAGACATACCATATAGGTGATTTTTCCAGTCACCCTCCCACCACCCATCTGCCCATCTCCCCTCCCTTCCCCCACCCCCTCCCCATATTCTTAGTCTAGAATTAAGTTGTAGCTTTCATTTGAGAACTATAAATTAGTTTCATAATAGGGTACATTGGATAGGTACATTGGATACTTTTTCTTCCATTCTTGTTATATTTTGCTAAGAAGAACATTTTCCAGTTCTATCCATGTAAACATGAAGGAGGTAAAGTCTCTATCTTTCTTTAGGGCTGCATAGTATTCCATGGTGCACATATACCACAGTTTATTGATCCTTTCATGGATAGATGGGCACTTGGGCTTCTTCTATGACCTGGCAATTATGAATTGGGCTGCAATAAACATTCTGATAATGAATATCTTTATTGTAATGTGATTTTTGATCTTCTGGGTATATACCTAATA
>NW_003852532.1:3271164-3324477 GCF_000181295.1 Otolemur garnettii | reverse complement strand
TGGAATGTTCTTCCTTTTCCAGTTGCTTAAGATGTCCCATTAAGTTGTTAACTTCCTCTCTTTCTGTTCTCTTGAGGAAGGCTTACAGAGCTATAAATTTCCCTCTTAGGACTGCCTTTGCAGTATCCCAGAGGTTCTGACAACTTGTGTCTTCATTGTAATTTTGTTCTAAAAATTTGATTTTCTTGATCTCATCTCTGACCTATCTGTCATTCAGCATAAAGTTATTTAGCTTCCATTTTTTTTATATGAGACTGTAGATTCCTGTTGTTACTGTGTTCAACTTTTATTCCATTATGGTCTGAGAAGATGCATGGAATAATTTCTATTCTTTTAAATTTACTTAGGTTAGACTTATGGCCTCTTATGCAGGCTCTTATAAAATCAGTGTTCTTGGGGAACAGAGACTATCTCTTTGGTATCATGCTTTCTAATTGTGTGTTTTTTTTTTTTTTTTTGCTTTAATTTTGGCCCATGTCTGTTTTTCTTTTCCCTTGTAAATCGATAGACAACAGGAAAATGTAGAACTATATACACACAGTCCCAATCCATTGTTACATTAAAGAGGGACATACTTTCTATGGCTCCAGTATCTGGGAGGCCTTCTCCTCCTAAATATGCTCTTACGATTCCAAAGAGTACTTCATTTTTTCCCTCTCTCAAAGGCCATAGATTCTTACTCTTCAATAATCATGTTCGTTATGTAAATTTATTTTTCCTTGTCTCCATTCTTCTATTACCATAAGAAGGAAAGAAAGGAAGTCTTTGTGGCCAAACACAAGGTTTTACAATGTTGTTACTGAGAAAACACAATAGACTTTGCTTGTAGCCCCATTTCTTAGTTGTAACTCAGGAGAGTATTATTTCATTATTAGGAAACAATAATTTTCCCATGATATTCTAATTCCAAAATGTTGGAGTAAAAATTTAATTCCACCTCATCTGACTCTAAGACCAAACAGTTTTCATTGCACCATGATGCTTTGAGAACAAGTTATCCAAAGGGGCCAGTATTGGAATCTATACTCTGAGGGGATATCAGATGTTAAGTCCTGGCGATGGGAGCTGACACTGTTGAGATGGTGTCACCCTACCAATCAGATTCATCTAGTTAGTAGGAAGGATTGAGAATCACTTGGATCAGTTGAGGAATGTTGTTGAGGAAGGAAGAAGCAAAGAAATCTTAGTTAAAATTGGAAATGCTTTGCATATGGTAGATTCTTACTATATATTAAATAATTATTGTTGAACAATGAAGAATTGATTAAAACTTTTTTTGTTCTTTTTGTTGAAAAGGACATTATGAACTGGAAATGGCATAGGATACTTAAAGGCAAAATAACTCAGTCAGGAGTGGAACTGAATCAGTGGAAACTCCAGACTAGAGGCTAGATTGAAGCCTTAATACACTGCAGTAATCAGTGCAGAATAACTAAAGTTCTGGAAATCAGAAAGTTAGAACAAAGGTCAGTGAGGTCACACTTTCGAGTAGTGTGAAAGCCAGGAAATAAATTGAGGCTGAGTAACTTTTGCAAATTTCAGAGGACAAATCAAAAACAAAAAAGGATCATGAAGGGTATTGGGCATGAGACAGTTTCTCCAATGAACAAATATTAATACCAAGTAAGCCCCTGTAACCTATTAATAGGAATGTTTGACCTCCATTTTCATTAAGCTGCCACATATGTGGAGGCCTAAACAATAGGCTATTGCAAATAAATTAATGCACAATACTTCTACTTCAAGTAAAAATAAAAATACAGGACTTAATATAAAATAAAATTTTAATTATATATTCACGTATTTAAATTTTAAATGAAGTAATATAACAAGCTCTCTTTTAAGTATATTATTTTATATATTTAATTCTTAATTTTATAAGAATTGTTAGCCTTTGGTAATGTTTAAATAATAGATTTTATTTTCAATTTTCTGTTTTTTTTCTTTTTCTTAAGGTAAATGGTTTCTCTGTTTTTATCATTCTTAGTAAATATTCTAGAGGAAAAATAAAGAAAATCTCATTAATAAAATTACTACTGATAATGTGGCGCAAATTTAGAGCAAAAATTTAGAAAAGCTTTTATAGAGGTCAGTTGCTCATTTCTTAGTCACTTTAATATAATTTATTCCAAATATAGCAATAATAAAGGCATACTTTTTACTTCTTCAGCCAGGTCCTTTGGCTCAAAGTCTTTTGCAAGGCTGTAAGCCAGGTGTCTGTAGACTTTAGTAACGTTCAGGTTTGACTGGGAAAGGATGCCAACTTCCTGTGGGCAGGATTCACTTCCTTAGGAGCTGTTGGATTGAGGCCTCAGTTTCTCCCTGGCAGGTGGCTGGAGGTTGGTCTTGGTTCCTTACCACGTGGATGTCTCAACAGAGCAGCACACAACAAGGCAGTTGGCTTCCCTCTGGGGAAGTGCACAAGAGACAGAGTGTGAGCAAGGCAGAATGTTACAGACTATTGTAACATATTTTCAGAAGTGATACCTTATCACTTTCTTTCTCAAAAGCAAGCTATTATGTCACATCTATGCTCAAGCAGGAAATTACACGAGGTTGTTAATACCTATAGAATGAGAGCATTTGGGACTATTTAGAAGGCTGTTTCTGACATATGTTTTACTGTGTCCTCCCATTCTAAGATGTTGCTATCAGCTAGGATTACATGATCCACAAATAAGAAGGTGACAGTGCCTGGATTGACATGGTCATCCCCAGCTTTATTAATTAATAGGATATAAATATTTGTTAAGAAACCTTGAATACATGCCATGGAATGACACTGTATGGATTTTATGATATGGATTGATATTAATGACAATGTGTGGATTTATACACATAGGCATACGCAGCTACCCTAACAGATATACTACAGAGTTCTCATTTGTGCACACACCCCACCCCACCCCTACTCCAGCATGGACTGGGGTCCAGTGAGGAGCAGACCACCCCCTCTCCACTCATACAATGCACCATCATGGGGGACCTGGTGCTAAACCATATCTAGACAACCTGCTTCTGGGTTGAGTTTTCCTACATAGCAGAGAAGCTACCTCACTTCGATCCATTGAAAGTCACCTTTAACACATCAGTTTTTAAAACAAAGAAAAAAAGAGAAAAAATATATAGAGTTCTCATGTAAAGTGACAATGCTCATTGTTAAGAAAATGCAAGAAAGGCTAGTTTGGCTTAGAAAGTAGTTTGTGTTCTGCTGTAATCTGGACTTCTTATTGCATATATCACTTTGCTCCTGTTTCTATGCCTTCCTTCCTTGGTGTTTATATATCTTTTTTTAGGATCTTTATTCTATTTGCAAAAAATTCTCAGTCCCTGCTAATGCAATTGCTCAAAGGTCGCTTTAAGTATAGTCTTTATAAATTGATTTCTACAAAAGTCTTTGCTTCTTTTGCTCCAATATGCCCTGCAAAATGCTTGCTGTCTGCATTAGTTGTTAACCTCGGGAATAATTTTTGTCTATTTGCTTGGCCCTGCAGCTCCTTCTCTTGCCTGAGAAATCTTTGTCTGCCCTTGTGTCTTTTCTGCCATCTTATTTCTCTTTCTGATGCTGAGGTTAAGGACGTGTTTTACATTCTATTCCCTTTGGCAAGATGAGTCAGTTTTTGGGTGTCTGAGTTGAAATGTGACCCTGCCACGTTTGCAGCACTGTGAGATCAGAAGAATCTCAGGAGTAATCTTCTTTATGGCATTTTATAGTCACTGTTTTTTAAATGCCACACAGTGATAACATAGAAATGATAGACGTTCTGTTCAACTTATTTGACAAAATCTGAAAAACTTATATTTCTGTATCATAATGGCAAGGACTATGTCTTTGTTTATTTTTACTACCATTCTGTCCTTCTCTGATAGCTGAATAGGGAATTACAAATCAAGAGGTCTTCTTTACAAGTTTAATTTTCTAAGTGAGTAACTGTATCCAAATTATACAATTTCGTTTTATGCTGGCACAAGCTTCTTAATAAAGTAAGAGGTTTTTTAAAAGAGAAATTAATGGACTCTATTGATATATTGGTGTTTTTTTCCCCTTTGGTACTGTTCCTTAGTAATATTTGATTCAAAAGATGATGCAAGTTAATGAAATAAATGCATGTATACTTTTTCAGTCCTAGTTTTAATCTTTTTATTCTTTCAATAATACAAAAAGATAACAATAGAGACAAGGGGAAGACTTGTGATTTTATTACAAAAGTAGGAGAGAAATGATTATAGCATTTTTATAGTTATTGTTTGTTTCTCAAATAGAGCTACATGTCTTATCTTTCTGTTTTAGTTTAATGCAGTAAAATCTTCAAGTTAGCATTCTGGCTTATTAAAGATTTGGTTTTTTTGTTGAAGAGAATTGCATAAAAACATGCAGATTGTGTGAATTCAGGTGTGTGATGTTTTCAACAGCCTACAAATCATAAAATGCAATTTTCTCCTTTTAGTGCCTAGTTCATGATACTAAATGGCTTAGAAAATTGTATTAGGTAATTTTCTCTAGTGCATTTGATGCAAATTGCACTAATATTGTGAAGTGCCTTTGTTAAACACATTTCCTTATAAGTTAGATAAATTAAAATTTCTGGAGGATGGAATTGGATCAAGATGATTATGATCAGGAAGATGGCTTATTTCTCTCCAATAACATTAAATATAGTAAATTCCATGCATTACTGATGTAAACCTAAGTAACTTCACCATTTACTCTAATGACCACTTTCTTGCTCATCTGTTAGTAGATGAAGAGTGCTTTGTCTAATATTTATGTAATAAAGTCTCTTTATTTCTGTAAATGTATGTAGGAGATGTTACCAGTATTATCCATAAAAAGATGTTTTTGTCACTCAAAGTACCTATTTTCATAGATACTTAATAATGACTCCATTCATTTTAGGGTTTTTAAAAAAATTATACTGGTATCTAAAGAAAGAGAAGTTTCTGTTGTACCTTATAATGCTCAGGAAAAGAATGTGCATTATAGCAAAAATTTATGGAATGATAGAAACCTTTATGGAATAATAAATGTATATAGTTGATGGGTGATACAGGCACATAAGAATGACTTATTCAGAGCAAGAGTTTGTCTTTCATTTTCAAACATATATAAGAATAAGTTTTCTTATGTTTTTCCTATTTCTAGGAGACTTTTTTCTCCTAATCTGTTCCATACTATCTATTTGGAGTTCTATTTATGCAGGGCAGACAGGGGCACATTCAACTTTTAATGTTAACTTTATAAATCAATCTCTGGAACTACCATTCTCCCTTACTCTTATGATAGCATAACCATAAATAATTGTTCTGAGTTACCTTTCAGGTTAAAAAAATTAACATTAAGGCATTAATGGCAGATAATGTGTTATCTACCTCCTTTCTCATCATCATTCTTCCTACAGTACTTTACAGGGAAGAAGTCCTAACATGGCAATTAATCTTATAGGAATTCCAACTGCTTAGACAGACTAATATTTAAAGAGGTCCTGCTGGTGTCCTTGGCATCACCTTACCAAGTAAAGGGGAGGAAAAATAATTTTCTCCTTTACCTTTCATGAGTTCTTAGTTGAGATTCCCTGTAATAAAAAACAGATTAGCAAGGGAAAAACAAACAGAAGTTTAATAACATGCATATACCTCTTATATACATGAGAAATAACCTAGAAAAATGAGTAAATCTCTAAAGTAGGTTTCAAAGTCTTAGACTTCAGGCATCAATACCATAGTTCTCATAAACAAAGAAACAAAGATATGGGGATAGCTCTAGTTAAGGCAAGATGAGCAGGGGGAAAAATGCCATAAAGCAAGGAAAGGTTTATTTTGAAAATTGAGGTCAATGATTTCTTCACTGATTAGTAGTCTCTAGTGACTTGACCATCCCTTCTCTTCTTGTCCCAAAGACATCCTTACAAGTGAAGATTTTCTTTAGAGATGTACATTTCTCTTAAAAAGGGATAAATTTTCAGAGCTTTTCTTGTGTCTATAGTTTTTCAAAATAACCAGCTCATAAATGGAATAAGAATTATTGGTGGTAACCTATTTATGGGGAAATATTCTAATCTTCCATAGTCATACCTTGGGGCGACATATTCTGAAACCCATTACTAGACAATGTCTTTTATTGAAGTGAAATGAGATAAAGACTATTTGCAACCATGCCTCGCAATGGAAAAGTGACATAATTCTTCGAATTAGATGTTCTTTGAGTATTGAGATAAATAGCATATATAGTTATCGTAGTTTTATTATTGGAGTTTTAAACTCTTCCTTTTCTATTCTTAAAGTTCTAGGACACATAAGTTTAGATCTAAATATTTTCTGTAACTTGAAAAATTCTGTTCTTGTAGCACTTTGTTGAGAGATAGTTAGAAAATGAGGCAGAGGAAAATCTCATATTTATTAATAAAACAATGACAGAGTGACAGCAGCAAGAAGGCCAACTAAAAAGCCCCAGACCACCCTCCCCACAACATGCTGACTCAGCAGCAAGTCATGAACAGTTTCCCTGGTGAGAAATCCAGAAACTAATGGAGATGCGCCCACACCTCCAGCGAACACTGAACCAGGCTCTCAGTAAGGAGATTTGGGACACCCTTTTACCAGAATATCTACTCCTAGCACAGCACTGTAAAATCAGAAAGAGACACCCTCTTCCCAGCCTTTCCCAGAGAAGGGAAAGGTTTGGTTTGAGAGTCTGGTCCAAGGAGACTTTTAGAGGACTGGTCTCTGTCTATTGAGTCTTGAAGCTCTGTGGAACTCTCACAGTCTAGCTGCCTGGGGGAGAGTGGAGATGACAATTTGGACTGGTAAGTGCCGTAGATTCTCCTCACTGCTTAGCGCAGAGCAAGTAGATGCTGAATCCCAATACTCAGCTTCCCTTTATGGAGGAAGAAGTTAAACTGTGTATCTAATACTCCACCTTCTCTGAGGCTGCCCAAAGAATAGAAAACTGAAACTAAAACAGTTGGAAACATAATTAGTAGAAATTATTTACAGTGGCATCTTAGAAGAGATAAAGATAATGGTAAGAAATTAAATATAGATCTTAGAACTGTTAGGACATAGGGAGTTAGAGTTGCAACTTGAATGTTTGAACTACTTCCTACCACAGGCTTTCGATAGCCTATATTATAGTTGGGATAATGAGATTGAACCTGAGAATAATGACATATTATTGTCACTGTCATGAAGTTGTTTGCAAATGCTGTTCAATAGATTAGCCCTAAGACATAGTAGGCCAAACTGAGGAGAGGTTGCTATACTCGTAGCTGATCAGAGCTGCCTGCTAAGTCCAGAAAGACTTGGGCTGCGTCAAAATGGTCTTTCAGAGATGAGAAGGTATCAAGTGAGGTGAAGGATGTTCCAAAGATATAGCAGATCTTGAGTAGCAGAGTAAATTTGAATCCAGTTACCTGACGCCCAGTGCAGTGTTTTTTCTAATATGTCTAGATTCCTTTTTGCCAAAACATAAGCAAATACTAAAGATTTGTAGTTGAAGAGAGAAGACTTATAAATGGTGTATTTAAATAAAAGTGGTTCTAGGGCAGTGCATGTGGCTCAAAGGAGTAGGGCGCCAGCCCCATAAGCCGGAGGTGGAGGGTTCAAACTCAGCCACAGCCAAAAATTGCAAAAAAACCCACAAATAAATAAAAATAATAATAATAATAAAAACAAAAGTGGTTCTAGGAGATATTGACAATTGTCACAGTTTAGAGCCTATATTCATAAAATTATTTGTATAGGCTATATCTCAGTTTGACATGAAGAAATTTAGTAAAATTTAATAGTGATGATAAAAGCGTGACTTGCCCTCGCTGCATCTATGAGAATCTGGCCATCATTTTCCTAAGCATTTGCAGCAATATATTATTTTTTAACAAAAATAAAATGACTATGATATGACAATATGATAGGAAGTAGGAAAAAAACCAAGCAGCAATTTCATTTTCTGCCATGATTAGGAATGTTTTCAACAAAACCATTCATTTCAGATTTGGCCACTTGTCTCACAGATCCTTGCTATTAGCATTCATGTCATAAAGAAACAGAATGTAAGCCATTAACTGCTTTTATAATAGAGAAAATTAGAGATGTACTTGAGAACTATAAAGAGCAGCATTGCCATCTACTTCTATAATGGAGGTAGATTATTCAGAAAAAGGCTCCATGAAAAAGTCTTGTGATTGCAAGTTATTACTGTGATAGAAAGTGATTAAATGTTAAGACTTACCAGTCTGGTTTGATTTTCTTTAAAACAAATAGCATGGCTTGATCTTTCTGAAGATCACAGACTTGGATAAAATTGTTTCACTGAGCTACTACTAGCACAGATAGCAATTTCTCCCATGCTTTTGAAAACATGAAAAAGTGTTCTTGTATTTGCTCACCTATCAGTATTCATACGTAGACACTCAATAGCTTTCACTTTTCTTCTTTACATTAGAGTTTGTCTCCAAAAGTATAATGTTTAAATGTATAGTTTTCATGGAATTTAAAATCCAAAGTCTAAAAATATTCCACATTTCAACAGATTTCTTTTATGTTTCTTCTAGTCTATATCATAAATTCATTTTATAAGCTTACTTCTAAAAATAATTCAGCAGTAGAAAAATGGCATTCTGATAACTTACAGACTCATCTTTCCTTTGATGTGACGTACAGTCACAGTAAGATGGGATTATGTAGAAATCAGAATCAGAGCTGGCCAAAATATGGCAAGGAAGGGATAGAAGTAAATACCAACTGGCTAGGAAAATTATTTACTGCCTGATAACTTTCCAGATCCATCGTGGTTCTAATTGATAATATAGTTCTTTATTTTATAAACACTTTTCAAAGTGCTTATTCAATGCAAGAACTATTCTGTTTCTCACATATTTACTCACTTCTCATAAAAACTTTATGTTGTAAGTGCTTTTTATTTTACAAACAAAGAAATTGATACCATGAGAGATAAAATAATGTGGCCACATTTTCCTTGATAAGGTCTGAGCCATGCAGAATAGAATGGAATATACATCAAACTTGATTTGGATATTGGCTATATAATGTTTCTTCTATTATGTAGACTAATATTAGATTATCTTTTTTGTCAATGCCATTACTTTCTTAGTACCAAAGAGCTTGTAGACAATCCAATCCCAAATTCTTTTTGGCATGCATTGAACTAATTTAGATGTTTATTATATTTCGTTTGTATTTTAAAAATGTGTCTTTAAACTTATTCCAATTGAATTTCACACTGCTGATATCATTTCACTATCTAGGTTTGCTGAAATATTAAGAATCTAGACAATATCATATAGCATTGATAAAGGCTCTAAGTTTTTGGTCTTGGGGCACAAGAAGAGGTACCCCAATTTCTATAACTGATAGGGAAAATGCCCACTAGCAAGTATGATATGAGAACCCCCAGTCCTAGGTACCAGCTTGAATGGTTCCCTGAATTTATTGTCTACATACTTGACAATTGTCAAAGATACCCCCCAAAATAATTTTTGAACCAGTGAGTTTTATTTTGTCTAAATACACAAGTAGGATCTCCTCATTTTGAAATTATAATGGGTTTAATTTGTAATAACTTCAGTCACATAGCTATCAGTAAGAGACTAGAAACTACAACTGAGGATTCCCTTGATGATAGCAATAAAGACAGAAATTTCTTTTGTCTTAATGCAGACTGAAGATTAACGGCAGATGATAATGATCAAAAGTGATTATGAAGCCACATTCTAAGAAGAAACCTCTCAGAAATGGCACAGTGTTGTATTTAGTTGTGTGGAGGGTTGAAAGCTCTATTTCATTCATCTCAATAGAGAGCTTAGCATGAGTGATTCTGTTTCAAAATAGCCTCATTTATTATTTTTGTTTGGCAATCATAAAAGAATTTAGATTTTTATTAATTTTAAAGTGAATTGACTTCCAGTTTGGAAATCATAAGCGATGTCTTCTTCTCTGTAGTCATTACAGTGAATAGCCTTAACAACATAGGTAATTAAAAATATTAAAGTTATAATATTCCATATGTGGTGGTAAATACATATAGAGCTATCATAAGATTTTCCTAAACCAGGCTACTCTGTATGATAAGCCAAACCTTTCTTTTCTGTGTTGTGTTTTACTCCATATCATGCTACTATAAGATAATACTATATAATTTGAAACACTTTTTCATATTTCTTTATTATTTTCTTTACTTATTTCTTAGGCTTATAGTATCCTTCACCTACTGGATTATAAGCATTGGCAATTATTCTTTATTATTTTTCTATTATTCTTGTACCCCAAACACACATTAAAGACCTCATAACACAGCTTAGACAACATAATAAATCTTTAGAACTGAGCAACACTTCACAGTTTAATAATGCTTTTATAAACATTATTTCATTTAATCAATACAACACCCATATATGATGGTATAATTTTACTGTTTTATTGAGAAGAAAATTAAAGCTCATGTAGGTTATACTGCTTGGTCAAAGTCTTAAATATACTGTATTAGTTTTCTAGGGCAGCCATAATTAATTACCACAAACATTGTGGGTTTGGGTTTTTTTTTTTTGTAGAGACAGAGTCTCACTTTATCACCCTTGGTAGAGTGCCGTGGTGTCACATAGCTCACAGCAACCTCCAACTCCTGGGCTTAGGGGATTCTCTTGCCTCAGCCTCCTGAGTAGCTGGGACTATGGGCGCCTGCCACAATGCCTAGCTATTGTTTTTTGTTGCAGTTGGCCGGGGCCAGGTTTGAACCTGCCACCCACGGTATATGGAGTCTGCACCCTATCCACTGAGACAGAGGCACAGCCCACCACAAACTTTGTGGTTTAAAACAACAGAAATTTATTCTTTCATAGTGCTAGAATCAGCAGTTCTCAACCTGTGGGTTGTGACCCTCAGGAACTATATTAAAGGGCATGGCATTAGGAAGGTTGAGAACCACTGTGGTAGATGATTCTTTAATAAGCAAGGATGATCTCATCTTGAGATCCTTATTTTAATTTTGTCTACAAATACCCTTTTTCAAATAAGATCAAATTCACAGGTTTAGGGTGGATATATTTTTGGGGGGGTGCCACAATTCAACCTACTACTTCTACATATACTAATAAGAGATGTTTGAGGACTTGAACCTAGGTATTTGCACTGAAATCCAATACTATATTTTTATTTTTATGCTTCAAAAACTATTTATTTATTTATGTATTTATATGTTTTTTAAAAACCCACTCAAATGAAGCAGTGGTAGTGGAGAAGGAAAACAGAAACCTACAACCAGTTGTGATCAATTAGTTGTAAACACCACTGTAGTCAGACCAGCTTAAAAGCTACTTATGTGAGACAAAGCAGGATATTTTGGAGTGACTTTCATCTGTTTAGATATCGTAAAACTAATTTTGAGCAGATCAGAGAAAATTTACATTTTTGTACTCACTCTTATTTAGTTTGAACAAAGCTTAGGCACTGTGCTAGTGAATTAAATATGTTAATGTATAAAATAGATATTATTTCATTTAATTCTCACAAATACATATTATTTCATTTAATTCCCATAATATATACCTTATTCTAACTTCGCAGATAGAGACATTAAGATTCAGCTGAGGCTGGACTAAATAAGATGCAAAGGCCACAAGTTGGTAAATACCAGGGGTGAAATATACTCTGGTATATTTAATACAAAAGTCATTCATGATATCATATCTGAACTTGATTTATTCCATTTCAATCCTGAGTGCCTAGTCATGTTCAATGTTTCATAAGATCTCAAAATCAGTTTTTCTAGAGTGACAATTCTCTTTAAACCAATTCAATATCTTCTAGTGATTCCTAGCTCATTCTCCCTTCATCCATCCTCCTGTTTTGTGTCCTATGTATACTATCTCCCTTTCAATTTCTTTGAATGATGATGAGTTTATTCTTTAATAAGAAGTAAATGTTTACTCTCTTTGGCTCAGTTCTAAGCATTGGGCATGAAGAACAAAGCATACCAGATAACTACATGATAGAGCCGACATTCTGGTGGAGGGGCATTAACTTCTCTATAACTCTGACGTGTGAATGTACCTAATTTTGTTTGCTTTTTCTTTTTTTTTGAGAAAGAGTCTTATTCTATTGCTCTGAGTAGTGTGCTGTGGCATCATCACAACTCACAGCAACATCAAACTCTTGGGCTTCAGCGATCCTCTTGAGACTCTTGAGTAGCTGGGACTACAGGTTTCTGCCACACCACCACTTAAGTTTTTTTCTGTTTTTAGTAGAGTTGGGTCCTACTCTTGCTCAGGGTGGTCTTGAACTCCTGAGCTCAAGCAATCCTCCCATCCAGGCCTCCCTGAGTGTGAGGATTACAGGTGTGAGCCCCCACACCCAGGCCTGTTTGTTTGTAGTTTGCTTTCGCTTTTATGACATCAATGTCATCCTCTGCTAATTTTCCTTATCCTTTTCTCTTGGTCTTCTTTTCCAGCCCATGCTACAAAGTTTGAGTCTTCTCAGAGCTCTTCTCTAGGCTCTCTTATTAGTTCACACAATTTTCCTAAGGGTAGTCTATCCAGACTATGCTTTCATATATATATTTATGTAAAGTTTACATAAATATATATAAATCTTCATACTCAAAGGGCTCCCTTCTTCGACTTATCATAACATGTATTTAACTGCCCACTGACAACTGACTTGGAATACTTTTTCCTCACTATCAACCCTCCTACTCAATCACTTAGAAACTTGTTACTACTCATTTTTCCGCTTCATCTGCTTCTACCCATTCTCAGTATCAACACCCTACTCATAATCAGGCGTCCTCAAACTACAGCCCGCAGGCCACATGCGGCCTGCCTAGGACATTTATCCAGCCCTCCTGATGTTTTTGCCACCTCTGCCTGTCCTGCTTAGCAGTCAACTTGTCCCTGGGCCCGCAGTCCAGCCCTCCAATGGTCTGAGGGACAGTGAACTGGCCCCCTGTTTAAAAAGTTTGAGTACCCCTGAATATGAACTCCCAGTCTTCAGGCATTTTCCCCACTCCCTACCCCCATCTAAGCTCCACATTGCTACCAGGATACTTTCTAAAATTAAAATTTAAATATACTTACCTACTGTTTTAAAACCAGGAGTTTCTCATCTTTTTCAGCATAAAGTACCACCCTTTATTGTGGTGGCCTATATGTTCAGGCCTTGGTTTATCTCCTAAGCCTCTTTTCCCTTTCATTTTTAGTTTGGACATACTGAACTTTCATTTTCAGTAATATACCATGCAATTGCCTCTGTTAAATAAGCTGGCCCTGCTGCCCCTCACTCGAATAGTATTTTCAAGCCCCCTGTATATTGGGAAGCAGGTATTTCAGAAAGCTTTACATGATGACCTAAATTTGTATTTTGTTTCTCTTCTGTATGGCATGATAGCATCATATACTTAGATATATTCTCTGTTGTTCCTCACCTCATATTGTAGCATAAGTGCCTGTGGGGTTGGCTTGATGAAATCAGGGACAATTTTGTTTCTGTTTATCAGTTTATTTCTAGCATCTAGAATAATTACTGGCACATAATAAGTGTTACCTAATGAATAAGTGATTATAATCACTTGATTTAGGCTTTTTCAATGACATATACTTAATTTTATGTCTATTTTCTTTATAAGACTTGGTAAACAAATTTATAAAGTGTTTTTTAGAAATGCTAGAGGCAACAAATTGGATCTGTCCTACTTATTGTTTTGAAAGCAGTAATTGTTTTTCCCATTTTTCTTTTTCCACTCTATACTGCAAAGTATAGGAACAAAGGAAAAATTATCCTCCTGCTTCTAATTGATGAGATTAGCTAATACGCTACATAGCATCTTCAGATATAACTATAGGCCATTATTTTTAAACAATGTATTTTAATCTTTTTATTTACCTTATTAATATATTAATATAATACCCTTTACAGTGAACTTTTCAGAGAAAAACATTCTTAAGGTTAAATACCCTTTATCTATAATATTTGTCAACCTTCTAATATAATAGGATTATATATTTTTTCTATTACTGGAAAATGGCCTTTAGAAATACAGGTAAATTACAGTGCCCAGTTGGCTTTGTCATTAATATTCATTACCTTATGTATTATTACATACTCTTTTAATTTTTCCCTTTGTCAACTACATGTGTCCTTCAATATTTTATCATGAAGCATGCTTCATTTTCCTTAAGGGATGATGGTTTCTCATTGCTTTTTCAGTTTTCTATTTTTCTTCACATAGTCCCCTAAAAATAAGATGACTAAGATAACTACTATAGTACTATAGTTAGATAAAAAGATATTATTGATTCATAAATTGAGGTATTATACTATGTGTGTGCTATTTCTGGTCTCTTTTAATATTGTTTAATACCTCATTCCATTTTTATTGCCTCTAGATAGTGAACAAATGTCTTCATTGATTGCACAAAGAGATATATAAATCTTATTCCTGAGAAAATTACATTTAGTGCAGAGCTCATCAATGTGTATGAAATATTTAAATTTATTTTTTAAATGTGCTTTGCCTTTACATATTTTAAATGGATTTTGTCAACCTTTGTGTTTCATAATTATCATATATTGTTAGGCCTTTTTGGAATTCAACCAAGTTCCCTAATCTCAAGAAGATTAAAATAATTTTTTTCTGTAAATTTTAAAACTTCACCTTCTCTCCAGATCATTAACAAAAATATTGAATATGAGACACAAAGTTCTGGATTCTAGACTAACCCTGGTAATTAACCTCTTTGCTTCCCGAGGATTTGAAACTTATTTCCACTCAATTTCTACCACTTAACTTGTTTTTAATGGCTTAGTGCCATCAGCAGGGGGGTAAAGGGACCGAGTAAATAATTTTGCAATCTCATTGCTTAACATTTTTATTCCTCTGAAGTCCCATGAATGTTAATATCACGGACACCCTTAAGTGTAAAGCTCCTGGGACTAAGTATATACAGAAGACTATTTAGAAGCAGCCAACCATTCCCAAACCCTCCTCTAGCCCCAGCCCTATGTTATAAGCCAATGCCTCTCAAATTTTAGAATTCATAGAGAATCACTTGAGGAAACATGTTAAAAATATATAGATTTCTATGCTTCTCCTTGCATGTACTGAATCTAGAGCTGACATGGTTTGGTTGACTCACACTACCTTTTTCAGAAAAAAGCCTAGATAAATTCCAGTTGTCCGAGCGTTTTCTTCTTAAATGCACTCTAAGTACAGAGCTCTCTTTTTAAGTTTATTTTCTAATGAAGTATATTTGCTTAGCTAAGTTTATTAAAAACTGTTTTGTAAATATGTTTAATTTTAAGTTAAACTTCCTATGACCTCTTTGTAGAGTTTCCATTTTAATAAATCATATTATATTATGATGGGGGAAAAAGCTTTTCAGTTCTTCTACCTTTTGGAAGTGTTTCTTGTTGAGGTATACTAGTGTGTGGGAAGTAGAACACATGTATCAAGAGGCTACTAATCATGCAAATATTTAAGCCCTGCCAGGACCCACTGAAGGTAACCGTCTATGTGTTTAATAAGATGCCCAGGTGATTCTGACTAAAATTTAATGACCTTTAAGAGGCTTTACTTATGCTCTCGAGAAGACTGAATCAACACTAAGGGTCACATAATCAATTTATCATGCTGCAGAAAAATTACATAAATCTTATGTGTCAGAAAGCATGAAAAGAATGATGGGTTTAGTAAATTATACATAATTTTGATTATCACATAGATCTGGGCTGGGTATTTTTTCTCATCAGAATTTTGCCATCCAGTATAAGTAACCTAAATAAAAAAAGACAAAAATATTTGGAAAAATGAACATTTGTATAATTATCCAAATTATAATGTTTCTTCACTTATCAATATTTATGATTATATGATTTTTAAATTTCCTTATTGCTACATTAAGCCTGCATTCTGGGATTGAAGCAGAAGATATGTTAGGTATGAAAATTAACTCCCATGGACTTATGTGCCTTTCTCTTTTCATAAATAAGTTTCTAAGCCAGTGGTTCTCAACGTGTGGGTTGCAACCCACAGGAACTGTATCAAAGGGCTATGGCATTAGGAAGGTTGAGAACCACTGTTCTAAGCTATAAGTAATCATCCTTCTACTTTATAAGTCAGAAAAATTGATTTTCTTTTCCACGTAATTTCTGCCAAAAGGAATTTCTTCTTCATACACTAAATTTCTTTTCCAGACAACTATGCCTCAATTGGGTATAAGAAAGCCCCAAACCATTGATATAGGATTTATCAGTGTCTATTAATGAAAAATTCTAAACCTGACAACTTGTTTTCTAGAGTGAACATCTAATAAATATATTTGCATGAACTCTCAATGAACATTTTAGGAAATCAGAGGCTAAGGAACTATTGATTATCCACAAAACAGTGGGACTAAGACCCTCATAAGAGAGGAAGTAAAAGGACACCGTCTATCATTTCCAGGGGTGTTTGTGGTGGGCAGATAACTCTTTCTAAGTTAGGAGGTATTTAAGATATATAGGTGTCATGATGGGACACTACTTGGATCATCAGTAGAGACTGAGTGTAAAAGTCCAAGCCAATCTCTTCTGATTTTGTCACAGGGATGTGCCCACATTCTTCATGTTTCTGCTGAAAGAGGAAGCTACAAATTAAAAGAAATTAACCTTCTCAACATGGCTCTGGAGCCTCCACATAATCAGGCTCCTCCCTAGTTGGACCATTCTTTTCCTTGCACGCTGTGCTTGAGCCACAATGATTTTTGAATGTCCTTTTTCTGGCTATTACTCCTCTCCCATAGATTCATTCATCCCAGGTTCTTTTTAAGCCTGTTCTTTCAGATCTTAGTGTTGAGGCTTTTCCCTTTAACTCAAACTGAAGTATCTTATATTGTGTCACCCTATAACATTTTATCCATGATATTAATAATTAGCTGTGTTAATTTGATTATTTACTTGTATTTTTTATTTATATGTTTATTTTCTTCATCTAGTAGTGGTTAAGATTTATGAGAGCAGGTATATCAATTAACTTCTGTAAAATAAGCCCTAAAATTAAAAAAATAAATAGTATACTGTCTCATTCAAAATAAAAATTTAATCTTCAATTTCACAATATTCTAAAGTGATATATCTGGCTAATCGGAAGACCTAGGCTCCTTGCTACTCATGGCTCTTCCCTTCTCTAGGAACTCAGAGTCCTCTGTTGGATTCTCCTAGTGCTTTCAGTGATTAGTTTAAAATGTAAGTGATTATTTTGTGACATTGTTTTTGTAACATTTTTATACTTTTTTCTTTTGTCTGAAGTACTCTGAGAAAGCAAGGGTTATGCTATTTTGAGTTCATAATTGTATGAAGGAATAAGTATGTTTTATTATTAAGAGTCTAACATGAAAGTCAGTGCTTAGCTAAGTATCATTATTCTAGGTTTAGGAATGAACTTAGAAATTTGGTTTTGGAATATGCATAAAAAGTAATCCTAATGCAGCTTATATCTAAAATCAATTTATGTACATGATATCTGTAAATTTAACTAATATACTTGTGTATATGTATGTGTGTGTCCCAAATTGATGGATGAAAAGTGACTAACTCATTGAAGTCACTTTTACTTGTTCAATATTTGCATAAAAAAAGATTTATAAAAATATAACAATAATTTATAGAACTTGGATTCATTAGGAAATACTCCCTTACCTAGGTATGTTCTAAAAATTCGTAGGTAACTTTTGATATGGAAATTCTGTCAGTGTGGTTAAATAGACTTTCATGTTATTCTAGTAGTAATAAAGAAATTAGTTCATAGAAATATGTGTAGTGAGTTGAAGTGACACACATCAAAATATACTTCAGTACCTCTGTCATAGTTTGAAAAAATAATGCTTCGTTTTATATGGAACCAGAAAAAACCTCAAATAGCCAAAACATTACTCAAAAATAAAAACAAATCAGGAGGAATTATGCTACCAGACTTCAATCTATACTATAAATCTATAGTGAGCAAAAGAGCATGGTACTGGCACAAAAATAGAGAGGTAGATGTATGGAATTAAATTGAGAACCAAGAGATGAACCCAGACACTTATCATCATTTGATCTTCGACAAACCTATTAAAAATATAATTTTGGGGAAAGATTCCCTATTTAACAAATGGTGCTGGGAGAACTGACTGGCGCTTGTAGAAGACTGAAACTGGACCCACACCTTTCACCATTAACAAAAATTGACTTACTGGATAAAAGATTTAAATTTAAGACATGAAATTATAAAGATTCTTGGAGAGAGTGCAGGTGAAACACTTGAAGAAATTGGCCTGGGGGAATACTTTATAAGGAGGACCCCCTGGGCAATTGAAGCAACACCAAAAATACATTACTGGGATCTGATCAAACTAAAAAGCTTCTGCATAGCCAAGAACCCAGTAAGTAAAGCAAGCAGAAAGCCCTCAGAATGGGAGAAGATATTTGCAGGTTATGCTTCTGACAAAGGTTTGATAACCAGAATCTACAGAGAACTCAAACTTATTAATAAGAAAAGAACAAGTAATTCCATTTCATTGTGGGCAAGAGACTTGAACAGAAGCTTTAATCATCAGAGAAATGCAAATCAAAACCACTTTGAGATACCATCTAACTCCAGAGTAAGATTATCCCAGATCACAAAATCCCAAAACCAGAGTTCTTGGCATGAATGTGGAGAAAAGGGAACACTTCTGCACTGCTGGTGGGAATGCAAGCTAATATGTCCCTTTTGGAAGGAAGTATGGAAGATACTCATAGATCTAAAAGTAGACCTGCCATTCTATTCTGCAATTCCTCTGCTAGGTATATCCAAAAGATCAAAAATTACTTTATAAAAAAGATATTTGCACCAGATTGTTCTTTGCAGCTCATTTCATAATGGCCAAGTCATGGAAGAAGCACAAGCACCCATCAACCCATGAATGGATTAATAAATTGTGGTATATGTATACAATGGAATATTATGTAGGCTTAAAAACAATGGAAACTTTACCTCTTTTATGTTTATATGGATGGAGCTGGAATATATCCTACTTAGTCAAGTATCTCAAGAATGGAGGAAAAAGTATCCAATGTACTCAGTACTATTATTAAACCATTTTACAATCACTCACACTTTCACA
Organism: Otolemur garnettii; assembly: GCF_000181295.1. Lineage (NCBI taxonomy): Eukaryota > Metazoa > Chordata > Mammalia > Primates > Galagidae > Otolemur > Otolemur garnettii. The sequence goes on along the minus strand of NW_003852532.1, from coordinate 3,305,347 downwards.
TGAAGAATAGATCACAACTATGGCCCAGGATGAAGGAGGGGGGCGGTCAGATGAAGGGAGGGTGAATGGTGGGATCATACCTATGGTGCATATTGCAAGGGTACATGTTGGATCTATTAAGTATAGAGTATAAATGTCTTAACACAATAATTAAGTAAATGAGATGAGGGATATATTAACCAATACAATGTAAGCATTCCAAATTGTATATGAAATCAGCACATTGTGCCCCATAAATGCATTAATGTATACATGATCTACCTCTTTATGATTTAATAAAAAAATACTTCAGATTTCTTAAATTTCAGTATATCTTTATTTGCCTTAAAATATTCACATAACCTATAAAAGAAGTTGAATTATATTCATTTATTTTACTCCAACCTAATTCACCATTGTATTTCTTTTAGTTCTTAAGAAATTATTTTTCTTGCACTTTAAAAAAGTCATGACTGTATTCAAAGGCTTTCCTCTAATTGATAACATAAAACATCATGCAAAAGAAAATGAAATAAACTATTCTATCATCAGACACATAACCAAAATAAGTTTGCTTTCCTCAAATTAAGAAAACCAAGTAGAAACAGGGATTCCTGAAAGACATGGAGAAATATAATATAAATTAATTGAACTCATTACAGCACAGGAGGATGTCTTATAGGATGGTGGAAATTATTTGTTTCAGTAAAATATGTTCATATGTTCATGCTTAGATATGATTGAACATGCTTATGCTCCTAAAACAATAAGGGAAAAAGTTAATTTTTATGAAGAAGATATACTTTTAAACACTCATTACAATAGGAAAAAATGGATGCTTGCCACAGTTCAACAACTGTTTAGAAATACCCATTTTTAATTAGAATGTTTTCTTATAGAATTTAGAAATATAGAGAATGAAATAAATAGTCAGAAAGTACATTTTAGGGACCCAAAATTCTATTTAGAGAATGAATAAATAAAAATAATGAATGGGAGATTAATCTTATATTTCCAAGTTAATATCTGTACTTTCTTAGAATATTAAATTCTTTAATGAATGGAAATACAGTTCTTAATTTCTAAAATTACATCTTCTATCTTTATTATTTCTTAGTTAACTTTATTAAAGTATAGTTTATATATAATAAAATGTATTTTAAATGTAAAGTTTGAAAAGTTTTGGCAAATGTAAACAATGATTATAATTTGTATTTATCTGGATAGAGTTGAAGAATGTTCTCCTTAGTAAAATATCTCAAGAATGGAAAAGCAAGCATTCCCACATACTCAATACTAATTTGAAACTAGTAGATGAACAACCACAAGCTCACATGAGAGGAAAACACAATTAAATTTGTGAAGGAGGGAGGGCTCCCATCTATTGGGTACCATGTAGGGGTATACCTCTCCTGGGCGAAAGACCCAACTATAACTGGGACGATGCCTTACAAACACAGACAGTATAGTCTAATCATATGTACCCATATGTTAATCCAAAATAAATTTTTTTAGAAAGTAGATAACATTTTCTTCATATTCCCTCATGCTCCTTTGGAGTCTGTTTTACTTGCCTGACCCTGGGTAAGGGAAATTTCTGATATTATGATTATTATCATTATAGACTAGTGTCATGGAATTATACTGTATATACTATTTTGTCAATTTTTTGTGATTTTTATCCAGTTGTTGTACATACCAATCATTTCCTTTTCACTGCTGAGTAGTATTCCATTGTATGAATTTATCATAATATGCCCATAATTTTGTTGATAGATTTTTGGATTTCTTTGAATTTGATTATTTCTGAATAAGGCAGTACAAATGAACATTTGTATATAAGGCTTTTGGGGAATAAATATCTTCATGCCTGTTGGTAAATAAATTAAAATTATCAGGTCATATAATAAATATTTCTTTATTATACAGAAACTTAAAAACCTCCTAAGAGATTGTGCCATTTTACATACCTAATAGCAATATATGAGAATTCTAGTTCTTCCACATTCTAGCCACATTGATTTGTTAATTCTTTTAATTTTATTGTTACAAGTATATAAATTATTGTGGTTTTTATTTTCATGTTTCTGCTAATTGAAGATATTGAGCATCATTTTATGTTATTTATGATTTTTATGTTGTTCATCATTTTATGTTGAATGTAATTATAATTTCACTTTAAATGTACTCATGGGCCAAAGTCATCAGCTACACATTTCTGGGTTCATTTCTAGAGACTGATTGTTCTGCAGATTATGAATCACAGTTTTCATGCAAAATTACTGCGAGTAATTACTGCAATGTTTTTGCAAAAACAGTAATTTTTGTTTCAATACTGAACAATATGACTTATGTTTAATACTTTGATATTGTTATTTTTCTTCAAGCAAGGTTGAAGTTTATTTTGGCAAGTAGCTAATTTATTTGTGGATCAGCTTGCTTTTTATTTTCTTGAAGATTTTTGATGCACTTTCTAGACTAGAATAGCCTTTATCCCTACTACTGAGGCACAACCCTTCTGCAGTCTACCAAATGCCTTGGGTGTTCCGCAAAGTCTGTGCACTCTGGCTTGTCTGAACTGAAGCTTCTTTTAGCCCTGTGTGAACTTTGGTTACTGTTCAGATTGTAGCTGCCCTATAATTTTCTTTCATGATGGCTGTTTGCATGTATTTATGGAGTCCGACCATATGCACCCACAGATTAACATTTACTGGTAGACAAAGACTCAAGGTGCCCTTTTGCAGACTCTTGGAGCTCTTTCTCACTATCGCTCTCTGCTCTCTAGTTCTCTGGCTCTCATATTCTGGCTGCTTCAGACTCTCTAACTGCACTGTCAGTGTTCTCAGCTCAGTGAGCCCTCCATGCTCTTCTGCTTGGGCCCCTGGACTTTGTGCTAGAGTCCAGTAAATACCTCCAGGTAAAAATTCAAGTAATTACAAGGTTCAATTTGTTTGTTTCCCTTCTCTCAAACATCACATTCCCATTTGGGCTGTTTTTCAATATCCGTTTTTCCTTTTTTTAGTTGTTTACATTGGTAGAAATAGTCTGGTACTGTTTGCTGGCCACTCCATTTTTTATCAAAGTATATCTACATAGAAACTTTAAGAAGTTTTATTTAGTTTTAAAGATTTTTACCATAAATTGAATATCAGGTTTTTTGTTCATGTTTTGCTACAGATGTTTATATCTAATTCATAATTACGAAAATGTACATATCATTTTTAGGCCAGCATGAATTTATATATAATGATTGTATTGCAAGAAAAAAAGGATTTATACAAGTGTTGTTTGTTGAAAATTGCATCTTTGAATAGCCTATTCTGTTTTTTAAATAGGTGCAAGTGATAACCTATTGATAAATATTCATAAACTTTTCAATGTTTAATTTCTATTGCAATTGAAAAATTTTCAAAAGCAGTGAAAATTGGATATTTTCAAGTGGGGGTAAATTATTGTAAATTAAAGACCTTTCATAAGCAGGCACAAATGAATTTAATATTTATGGTTGGGTTTCTAGTGCATATCACAGTATAATTAGAGCAAAATACAGAGTGTTCCAAACGCATTCTTCTGTAAATACCTTCTAGAGAATTGCTCTGGTGGATTGCTCTTGTATCTTTTCTATAATGTGGCTGTAGAGACTATAAGATCTCTGTTGAAATATAGTTTATTTCTGTTAAATGGTCAAAATATTCTGTGTAGGTTCTATATCATGATGTTTAAAATTTGTAACTTGACTTGATGTTTTACCAGCTTGAGGTACCTAAGTTGAATCCTTGAAAAGACATGAACATAGGCCACAATTTAAGAACAAAAACTTCTCAGTATGAAGAATCAGTCTTAGAATCTTAGCTTCATCTCAGAAATCCAGTGATTGGTTATACTAAAGTTTTTCAAAGAAAAAAAAAATTCAGAGGTGGAGACAAGATAACCTTCTACAAGGAAGAACTTCAAAAGATTGTTCTCCAAAAGAGAGGGTAAGCTATTCAAGGAAGATACAATAGCTTTTCTATTAAAAAAAAAATAATGGGCTGGCTTCCTTAAATTCCATAAGCATATGATGCTTAGGAGAACAGCACCGATGATCTTTTGGATTTCAGTGAAACAGCAAGAATCAAGATATCATCAATGAACAGAGGCAATAAGAAGTTAAGCAAGATGAAATAAGGAGCTGCTTGTAATTTGAGACAAAGGATCACAACAGTCTAACACAAAATTAATTTTGTTCATCAAAGACATTTTAAAATGTACTGTCTAGAAAATTAACACTACAAATAGTTGTAATTTTTTTGTTTGTTTACCAAAAAGGAAAAAGTCTGCCATGACTACAGTGATAAGTTCAGGGATTTATTGAAGTAATTTTAACTGAGATAACACAGTTATGTGTTTAAATACCCAAGTTTATCTTAATACCTTTGCTACATATTTTGTTAGCTTTCGTATCGTGAGCTAGACCTCTTACATATTTTCCTATAGTCAACTTTTCTAGTAAGCTATGATGTCTGTTTAGAGTCTCCATTGTTTACATTTGTCATCAACTTTATTACTTTGATTAGCAAAAGTATCTTCATTCAGAAAGTCTACTGAACCCAGGTCTCATTCCTTCTTTCGAGATGGAGATATCTTAGCTGAGGTTGTAATTGTTGCTCATTATTGAGATCATTTTAATATTTGCATCCCTCACTTTACTAAGACTGCACCCTCAGGATCTACATCTATATTGGTTTGTCATTGTTTTGCCAACATTGAATATAGTGAATGTTAAATAGTAGGTACTATATAAATTAATGGTGAATAACCATAATTTACTATTGGATGAAATAAGGGAATTGGTTCAGTCCAGAGAGGAAACACTCACTGCCCTCTGAAGTCAAACAATACATTTCTAACACCTCTAGTTTTACAATGGAATCATAGAAAATCCAGTAGTTACATAGAAACTATTTTGTTACCTTATAAACATTTTTCTAATAAACAATCATACATTTGAAGATTGTCAAGTCCAATAAACAACTGTCTAATCATCCTTTTACTGCTGCCAATTTGCTGATTATCAGAAATATTTTATATAACTCTTGTCTTGAAAGGATATGGGAAGTATAGTAAAATAAGAGAACTATTATTTATTGAGCATCTGTTATATGCCTGCTAGGTGTTTATATGATAATTACTTTAGTTAATCATTATAACTACCCTAAGATGTATAAATATGATCTTTATTTTCATAGATGATGAAACTGAGACTATTTAAAACATCCAGCTAATAAGTTGTGAAGAGCCTATAGTTTAGTCCAAATCCATCTGATATTCAATCTCCTGAATGTTCTGTCTACACTTCCAGCATAATGAACTAAATTTTGTTCTGAAAATTTCAGGTTATATGTCTAAGCCACAAAATAGTAGTAAAATGTCAAATATCTTACGCTATTTATACAGTGATGAAAATGCTTTGCATTACATTAAAGCTGTAACTTTAAAGCAGCACAATATTTTAAATTGTTTGACTAGCTGGCTTCTTTAGGGAGCTACTTCAAGGAAAGTCTTTCATTCACATGTGACAAACATTTTAGGTGGTACAAGAGTACATGGTATTTCAAGACATTAAAATTGTAATATCAAAGCTAAAAAGAATGATTATTCTCTACAAGCCTCTGCCTTGAGACATAAGATCATTTATTTAGTACAGATGGTGAACCATTGTCCTTAAGCTTAAAAACCCATCTAGGGTCTACCAGTATTTAATTTATTATTCATCTGTCCAACCAAAAGGTCTGGCGGTCAGCCTTTTCACTGTCCATCTGTAGGACAACTGCAAAACATCGCTTTGTGAGTGTGCTTAAATCAGGCCTGTTTTCTGAGCTAAGGCTATTATTTAAGATTAGACAGAAACTGCATATTCTCTGTAGGATGGTTTGTCAGGGTTGCCTCATAACATTTGTGTTATTATATATTATTTGACTAATAGTATTTACCCCTAAAGTAAGTAATTTTAACATATTGAATTCAAATAGCTAAGTGAATACTTGCAAAGTAGAAAAGTTAATTATAACAAACTTTAGCATATAATATTTCATTTCTACCAGTTGTAAAACCCTGGGGAAAGTGTTTAACTACCTGCAATTATAAAAGTTTGATAACCTAAACAAACCTCCTAAATTCCACAGAAAAAGAAAACTGGTGATTATTATGACAAGGTAAGCAACATTTTCTTCTTATTCCTCAATGGAAGAAAAGACATGGAAATATATAATGATGGTACTAGCAATTCTTTTTTTTGTTTGTTTTTGAGACAGAGTCTCACTTTGTCACCCTCAGTAGAGTGCTGGGGCATCATAGCTCATAGCTCATAGCAACATCAAACTCTTGAACTCAAGAGATCCTCTTGCCTTGGCTTCCCAAGTAACTGGGATGACAGGCACCTGCTACAGTGCCCAGCTATTTTTAGAGATGGGGTCTTGCTCTCGCTCAGGCTGGTCTAGAACTCCTGAGCTCAGGCAACCTGCTTCAGCCTCCGAAGGTGCTAGGATTACAGGCGTGAGCCACCACGTCCAGCCTTAGCAATTCTGTTTGTATGTGTTTTAATACTGGCACTCTTTTCCTGTTTTAGAAGTAGCATCAAATTATTAAATGATAGTCCGGTATATCAAACTAGTTATTTGTAAAAATGTTATTTAATTAATTAGATATTTATAATTATTAGATTTTACTGTATCCTTTCCTCACCCTCATGGATATAGGCATAGTCAGGTTTAGAAATATTGTATCCTTTGAATATAGGAGATAGCAAATGTCAGTCTTCAGTTTGAAAAGGTGTTTACTCTGATGTTTTTTAAGTAGAGTAGGTATCCCACTACAGGTAAAATTTTAAATATGATATCTTTGAATTGGGTATCTTTTTTGTTTTTTTGTTCCCTTTTTTCAAGAGGCAGTGTCTCATTCACGATGTTGCACAGGTTTTATTCTGGATTCAATTTCCAGAATTCAATTTCCTTCTGAGTAGCTGAGATGACAGGGATGTATCCCTGCACCTGGCTTGAGTATCTTGGTTTTAACTTGTTTTAAAATAATAAATTAAATTTAGACATGGAAAATGCATTTCTTTAAAGTGAATTTTAATTCATTCTGTTTTTAACTTCAGAATTCTGTTTTAGACTAGTTATGCATACATGTTAATATTAACTCAATTTTTAAATGTATGTATACATTCTTTAGTAATGTATATGTATGTATACATATACATACATCTAAATGTATGTATACATTGAGTTAATATTAACTCAATTTTTAAATGTATGTATACATTCTTTAGTAATGTATATGTATGTATACATATACATACATCTAAATGTATGTATACAATCTTTAGTATAAATTATGTAGAACAAATTATATCATAGATGTACTTCTTTTGAAGATGAGATTCAAGTTTAATTTTTCAAAAGCCCTTCTAAAGGGAGTAAAATAATGTAAAATAAGCAATGGACCTTTGTTTCTGTTGTTGTTAATGCCAATTTCACTGTAATATTCATTGCATGGTGTCCAAAGTACATTTCTGAACATAAATTTATTCATTTATTCAATTTATTTATGTAATTCTAGATAATAATCCTGAGTAGTGTATTAAGAGGCACTGCTTTGGGCATTGGAAAGCCTTGGTTCTAATCCTAGCTCTGTCTCTGACTATATCCAACTAGACAATTTACTTTACAGTACATGGGTGGTTTCCAGTCAATTAGTGAATTGTCCTAGCCAACTTTTTATTTCCTTGATTCCTAAAATTATTTGGCTTTTGTTGATTTGTTGGCTATGTGTTAGTTCATTTATTATTTGTTCAGGCAAACATTAATAATCATTTGGAGGTGAAAAAACTATTTTAAATGCCACATTAATCATGGAATACATAGGAATATTCTAGATTTAGTTTTTGGTATACTATTTAGTAATCTATAATACTAACAGTGAACTATCTATATATTCTTTATCAGAATGTACACATTGAAATATCACATAGGAAATATTATGAAAATAAATTTTAACATAAATATCATATGTATGGATTAATTTTCAGACATAACTAATTCTTTGTTTTAAAGAAAAATTTGCTGCACACTTGTCTATTCAAACCAAAACCAATTCCATTATTTATTTCATATTTGCACATGTCTTACAAACTTAATAAAAATTTAAAATCTGTTATTTTAAAGTTTAGCCTTTAAGTTTATTATGTATGAAATGTCCTATTTTGAGTCAAAAGTTTAGTTTATTATGTCACAAACAAGAAGCAGTACAATTAACCAATGAACCTAGACTATTGACACAGTTTTGCCATCTTAATAATAGCTAGCTTATTTATACCAGATAAGGTGGAGTAAATGATGATGAATTGTTGGCTGGAAATACCACAACTGTTTCATTTTCCTAGGACAGAATGTCCTTTCCCATTGCTTAAAAGCTTTTGCCCTTCTTAATGTGTTTTAAGCTCTTCATATGTATTAATTCATTTAATTAATTTTAATTTTATAGAATCTTAGTGAAGTAAGTACTATTGATATTTCAGAGATAAGGCAACACTGAGGTCCAGAAAGGTTAGATAACTTGCTTACGGTTCCCAGTAAGTGAGATAGAACTGGAAATTGAACTCTGACATTCTGAATCAAGAGTATGAGTTTTCAACTAGTTTATTTCAGGATTTACCCATCCCTTGTTCTTTGTCCTTTTTCTTCCTTCCTCTACTTCTCATTTCCTCCCTTTTCTCTCCCTTTTCCCCTTTTTTACTCTTCTTTCATTCTTTCTGGAATGATCTGAGTTCCCAGCATGTCTGTGTTCTGGCTAGAGATGCAACATGATACATGCGTCAATGCCATTCTATTCAGAGCCTTCATTTGCTGAATTAGTGCGTACTTGACTGGGATCATCCCTCTGTGCTGGCATTTGCAGAGGTGTCCACATCTGTATTTGATGCACATCTACAACATTCCTCATTATGACAGCAAGGTCTGCCAGTGCCTACTGGATCTATGTTCCATTTTTAAAAAATCTTTCTTACAGTTGGGGAAATTTGGCAGCCCTTCTACACCTTCCTGGCGTACTGGGCGTCTCAGTGAGTTTGCCTACATTAATCTTTCCATATGGCTGTTTGAATTCTGCTTTCCTGTGACAAGATTCTGGGAGCTTTCTGCACCTTGATGCTTCACAGGGCAAGCACTCATGACATCCTGCACTCATGCTTTTTACACTCATTGGAGATGATAACCACCCTTCCTATTGTCTTTGAGGGTTTCCCTCCTGCAGGTAGTGAAAAGTGGAGCACAGGGTCCTTATCAGTTTCTAACCCTTTCACTGATCTATCTCTTCTATGTTCTTCATTTTAATTTCTTGTCTTCTGCTTTGGCAGCTTTATACCTATTATTATTATTATTATTATTATTTGAGACAGAGTCTCACTATGTTGCCCTTGGTAGAGTGCCATGGTGTCACAGCTCACAACAACCTCAAACTCTTGGGCTTAAGTGATTCTTGTGCCTTAGCCTCCCAAGTAGCTAGGACAACAGGCACCTACCACAATGCCCAGCTATTTTTTTGTTGTAGTTGTCATTGTTTAGCTGGCCCCAGCCAGGTTCAAACATACCAGCCTTGGTATAGTGGTTGGAGCTATAACCACTATGTTACAGGCACTGAGCCAGTATTATTTTTAATATTTTTGGGGGGAGGTGGGGACAAAGTCTCCCTCTGTCACCCTGGGTAGAGTGCCATGGTGGCATCATAGCTCACAGCAACCTCAAACTCTTGAGCTTGAGCAATCCCCTTGCCTCAGCTTCCCAAATAGCTGAGACTAAAGTCATCCACCACAATGCTCAGCTAGTTTTTGTTTGTTTGTTTGTTTGTTTGTTTTTAGAAAGATAGGCTCTTGCTCTTGCTCAGGTTGGTCTGATCTAGAACTCCTGAGCCCAACCAATCCACCCACCTCGTCCTTTTAAAGTGCTAGGATTACAGATGTGAGCCATCGCACACCAAACCTAATTCTTCTTGGTTAGTTTTAAATTTCTAAAAGTCAAGAATGGTAGGGCAGGGTGGCTCCTGCCTGTAATTCTAGCACTCTGAGAGGCCCAGGTGGGTGGATTGCTTGAGCTCAGGAGTTCAAGACCAGCCTGAACAAGTGTGAGACCCTGTCTCTAAAAATAGCTGGGTGGTGTAGAGGGCGCTTGTAGTCCAAGCTGCTCCAGAGGCTGAGGCAGGAGGAACTCATGAGCCCAAGAGTTTGAGGTTGCTGTGATGTATGATGCCATGACACTCTACCAAGGGCGTCAAAGTGAGACTCTGTCTCAAAAAAAATAAATAAGGCTGGGCACCTGTTGCTTCGTGGTTAGGACATCAGCCACATGCACCAGATGGGTTTGAACCTGGCCTGGGCCTGTTATACAATAACAACAACAAAAATAAATAAATAAATAATAAAAAATAAATAAAATTTAAAAAGTCAAGAACTTAATGTCTTGATTTTTGGTTCTACTGTCTCTTAGAGTACTAAAGTTCTAAAAATAGCTGGATAATTCATAGGATAAGAAAGTGGGAATGAAACGCACTGCTATGAAAAGGTTTTGCTGTCATTTGGAGACAGGATTGTGAAAATTTCCTTTTGATGCTGTAAAATAAATACTAGGAAGACATTTAATATTAGGAAGAGATTTGATAGAAGCAATATAATAGGCAATTTATTTGGAGGGATGTTGTTTCATTTAGCCCAGGATGCAGTAAAATGGAGGAGAGAGACTGAAGAAGACAGATTTTTAAGTACTTTAATACCTGTAGCCAATTCCCCCCACCCCGGGTGGATGATATTTACCATTATCTTTAATACAGGACTTATATTTTTCACAGAAGAATAGTGTCTATTTGGGAAATGATTTTTGAAGACAATTCCATTTTTACTATATTATTTACTTTTTAAGTGTATGCTTATAAAATTTAAAACTGCCAATAACTCATAGGGTTTTGATATCATGATTTGTATTATCATGTCTTAACTTTTAACCTTGTTTTATGAAAAGAAAATGAACACTTGAAAGTACCTGCCCTCATTTCTAAGTGACTGTCTCTTTTATTCATGGTTTGCTTCCTCTGACAGGGTTCTCTAGAGACAGTTTTTATCTCTCAGTGTTTTTATAGTCTCTTAATTATTCACTGTCATTTTTAAATGGATGCTTCAGGAATACTTGAGTATTTACATACTCTTTGTCACCTTGCTTAACTTTGCATGTCTCCTAGAGGGTCCTGATAATTATTGTAATAGAACTTGAAAGAAGTCATGTCAGCCTGCACATACCATTAGTGCATTAATGTGTCAAAATAGCGGTGAATGACACAGCTCTAGGCAGTCTTAAAAGCTACTAATGGCAGACCAATTCTAAGGAATTGATTTGTAAGCAATACTAAAGCTATAAAACTTTGTCCTTGATATATAGTTTCAGAAAGCCTTGTTCTATTATTCACCTTATTTTTAGTAGATGAGTAATAGCTATTTGAATAAGTGAGCAATCTATAAAGACAACATGGTTGATGTTCTTTTTGTTAAAGTAGCAATAAAAAAACTGCAAATAGGAAAATGAACCAGATAGCAGCATATTAAAATTAATTCAGTTGTTAACATTTAAACTGCCATTTAATCATGGGTTGAATCTTTTAAGTTATTGTTTTGTGTTTAACAGAAGCAAATTAGGTAATTTAGCTTGTTAAATGAATAGCTTTTGACTTTTAGAAAAATTAAAAACATATTTTAGAAGTGAAAAAAACTTTATAAATTGAACTTTATGAAAATGTAATAAATATTATGCATTGATTTTAAAAACTGATATATATTTTCTTTTTTTAAACTAAGAACATACAAAGTTCAAAAGTTAAATGACCTGGTACAATTTACGTGAAGTTACAGATAAAGACTTACTGCTAATGTTCTCCACATAGTAATCAGTGATCCTTATGCGACTTCCCTGTGGTTTGGGCCAACTTGTCTCCTTCTCAGGCAGCTCTATTAGGTTAGGAGCCATCAGTATCATCCATACCATGGTAGTTTCCTAGAGTAAGCTCAATGTCTAGAACAAATTAGGAACTCAGTAACTTTAAGTGAATGTGTGCTCTCTCCAGGAAAAAAAAACCAACATAATTTTAAGGAAGGTTTCTTTTTTGTGTTACAAGAATGGAACAGAGGGTAATGCAAACTAGGAGATATGTCTGATATATCCTAAAACTTGCTGTAAGTGGACAGCCACTGAAAGAAAAAACTTGGTATACTGCATTGCAATTGACATTCAAATCTGCACACAAAATGAATAAGCTAGATTTGACTATTTTCTACTTTCCTTTTTAGCCTAAAATTTGTGACTCTGATTTCAGTCTGAGTTCATGGCCAAAGTTACTGTAAATAATAAAAGTTATTACAAAAAAAGGTGATATTTTGAATGGATATACAAATAGTTCTTTTGGTGGAAAATGAGCCTAGCTACAATTCAGGAAGCTTTATAGCTCATAGATTTTAATCCATATGAGTGACAAGGAAGGAAAAATATCAGGGAGATACCAAAGAACTTTGAAATGTCCCTGAGTGCTCTTAGGGACAATGCTGGACAAAAGAAGATAGCATGCTTCATTTAATTTTCTTTCCTTGATTCCCACTGTCGATGTTTATTTTCATGGTTTTCATTAAGTATGGTAGATACGGCAATCTTAATCAGGTTGAACATATAGTATTACAATGTTAGGACAAAATATAAGAAATAGGCCATACAACATAAAGATGTTAACAACAAATTATATATGTGTGTGTGTTCGTGTATGTATATATACTCAATATGGAGTATATGTATACTCTCTCTCTCTATATACTCTACATATAGTATATATATGCTGTATATAATGTGTGTGTATGTATATATAAACACACATGCATACATATATATATACATAATGTGTATTTACAGACAGAGAATGAGAGAGAACGGGAGTTTGCCTCTGTAAAGGAAATAAAAATATTATTTCTACCATGTTTTCCCAATAGGCTGAATTCATAGGGAATTTTATACTCAGTATTATAGTATGTTTTAAGAAGTGAAAAAAAGCAATATGGCATAGTTCTAAATTTTTTCATACCTTAAAATTACTTTAAAATTTCTTATTCTAGCTTTGCAATATTTTAACTTTACAAACTGTACATTCTGTGCTAACTTCCTATTTTAAATTGCTCCCTCAACTTATAATTTACTATGCTGGAGATAGTGGTTGATTTTTTATGGAGTGATTATTTTCTAGTTGTTTCTTCTTTCAATTCCCTTTTTTGCTTTTCCTCTCTAAGCACCTACAAACACACATGTACATGTCTTTTCTCATTTACTTGATATGTGGTCTTTACAATGAGGCTGTTTTTTTGTGAAAATGTAATTTTATATCTTGTTAAAAATTCCGGAATGCTGTGTCCCAAATAGGTATACTTTTCTCAATATAAAACCTTAAACCTGAAAAGCCAGAAGAAAAAATGACTTGCCTGTAATATCCATAACTACTTATAATAAGGCAGCCTTATAGATTTACTAAGGTCATGATTTACAGGCATGCAAATTCTTATAAGTAAGGTTTTCATCTCTGAAAGTGTTCTATACCACAACAAAACAGATTTGTAGTTCACTTCATTATAACTGTATATCTTAGCTTTATTTCACTGAGACTCAATCGTGTATATAAATTTTGTTGGTAATAAAAAAGATAAAAGTAGATGGTAATTGAGGGCAAAAAAAATTTTCAGCCAACCAACACTAATAACTAGGATTTTAACTTTTATTTAAATAACAACAAATAGTATTTTCAAGCTAAGAAATTATGAGGGTCAATATGAATGACTCAGTTTTGTTTACTCTTAATTAATTATACTGAATCATATGCTTTATGAAAAATACTTTTATTGCTAATAAAACAAAATTGATTTTTTTATCCTTCATAAGAAAACAGAAGTGTTGGAAATAATTCATTCAGTTCCTTACTTTGTAAACGTTTCTTTGGGCATCTACTTCCTTAGTGCCCTCCTTGGGTTTGAGGACAACTCTCATTCCAATCCTCTAGGCCACTTAGGGCTCTCAAACTTTATCAGTCTCCTCTGAGTCCTGTGTCTTCAGATTGCTTTCACATTCAGTTAGCTCCTTTCTCCTACTCTCGCTGCTTACTCTCTGTCTTTTTTTTTTTTTTTTTGTGATGGAGCCTCAAGCTATCCCCCTGGGTAGAGTGCCATGGCATCATGCTCACAGCAACCTCCAACTCCTGGGTTCAAGCAAGTCTCCTGCCTCAGCCTCCCAAGTAGCTGGGACTACAGGCGCCCGCCACAACGCCTGGCCATTTTTTGGTTGCAGCCATCATTGTTGTTTGGCGGCCCGGGCTGGGGATTCGAACCTGCCACCTTAGGTGTACGTGGCTGGCGCCTTAGCCACTTGAGCCACAGGCGCAGAACCACTCTCTGTCTTCAGTATAAAATATATTCTTGACTCTAGGGCATTTGGAACCAAAAGAAAACCTTCATTTTATGACACATTAGCAACTCTCAATTTTCCTTTCTTCATGGCCTCTAAAGAGTAATCCAAATCTCTGTCTTTATCTGTTTACCTTCCAAAGATGCTTCAACCTTTTGTGATCTGTCTTCTGTCACTTAGTGGAAACTGTTTTGTCAAGTTCATCAAGGATTTCTGAATGCAAAACTCAAGGAACATGATTTTGATGCATTATTTTTTCTTCTATACCATCTATTTTGACTATTTATTTTGTTTTTGCAGTGCTAGCCACTGTTTACCATTTCCTTAGCTCTTCCTTTGGGAACTCTTTCTGTTTTCCTTAGCTTTGTGACATTGGCTAGGTAGGTACTATCACAGTGTTTGATTTCACGAAACTTGTCAGAAATCTCTGGATTTAGTGCCCTTATTTTGGTACTTACTATCTGGATTGGGCACATTAATTGAATTTCTCTAAACTCAGTTTCCTTTTCTTTGAAGTGGAAATAATAATATACATTTCATAGGGTTGTTAGAGTTAAATTTTCAAAATAATATTTAAAAGCCTTGAGTTATTATGATTTAGGATAAGATAAATATGCATTTGGTCTTCATCTGGTTTCCTGCCTCAGAATTCCTAGGACACTTACAATTTCCAGAGTGATGGGTATCTTTTGTATGCCAATGTGATGACTGGTCATGGGGAGCCCTTAGGTAGCTTCAGGAAGGAATCAGGTCACTTGAAAGATGGAAGCGTGATTAGAGGGTTGAGACTTTTAGCCCCATTCTCCAACCTCTGAGGATAGAGGAAGGACTGGAGATTGAATTGATTACTAATGGCCAGTGATTTATTCTATCATGCCAACATAATGAAGTATCAGTAAAACTTGAAAGGCAGGATTTGGAGGGGCTTCTGCATAGCTGAACAAGTGGAGGTTCCTGGAGGGTGGTGTGCCTACAGAGGGCATGGAAGCTCTGTGTCATTTTCTTTTGCACCTTGCATAATGGTTTCTTATCTGTATCCTTTGTAACATTCTTTATAATAAATGAGTAAATGTAAGTAAAATATTTCCCTGCATTCTATGAGCTGCTTTAGGAAATTAAACGAACCCCTAAAAGGGGTCATGGAAATCCAAATTTATAGCTAGTCAGAAGCACAAGCCATAACCTGTGCTTACAGCTGGCACCTGACGTGGGTGACTGTCTTGTGGATCTAAGCCCTAAACATGTGGGATCTGATGCTATCTCCAGATAGATAGTGTCAGAATCAAATTGAAATGGGGACATCAATGCAGTTGAAGAATCATCTGCAGAATTGCTTGGAGGGTGTGTGTGGGAAAACCCCATACATCGGGGCTCATGGAAGTATTCTGTGTTACTAAAGCACAGCAGAAGAAAGACTGGTTTTTCTGTATCACGGGTGTATCATGATGTGTGGTGCATGTTGAGCCCTCAATAAGTGATAGTTATTGATATTTTTAAAGCATGAGGATATTCTTTCTTCCTCCTTCCTCACTCTTACCACAACCTTTTATTTCTTTCCCCTTCCATTCCTTTCTTCTTACCTTCTCCTCTCATCAGTCTCCTCTCCTTAATGCCCTTATCTCTTCCAAACATGATGGCTTTAGCTCCTGAAAATCTGTTGATCCAGTCTGTATCTTTCTCAAGTGCTTCCAAACTGTGCATTAAATTTCATGCTAAACCTTTGCAGCTGTGGATTTCATAAACACCTGGAAGACAGATGTTCCAAACTTCAGTGAACCTATCTCACCATTTACTTCTGCTCCGTTGCTTACCTTTACTGTCTATTGATGTCAATCCTTTGGTCCTGGAAATTCTTTAATTTTACTATATCTTAAATATATATTTTCTACAGCTATTCATTCTCTAATTCAGAACCTTATTATTTCCCCCCTAGGTTATTACCATGACCTACTATTCAGTCCCACTACCTTGCACCCTTCTAATACAATTTGTAAACTGTCATCTGTTTGAAACTTTCAAAGTTTTCTTATATAACTTGTTAATTTCTGAAATGTTTCTCATACAATTGTAGGATTAAAAAAAATCCAAAAAGTTTATCAAGGAGTGCAAGGCCTTTAATAGTATAGTCACTGCCCATCTTTCCGGCTTCATCTCTCACCACCTTCCCCATGTAACAGCTGCTTTATAACTGTTGAATGACTTGCAGCTCTTAAAATATGGCATACTTTTCACAGGTTTCTATCTGTACTAGTAATGAGGCTTCTTCCTTTTCATGCTGCTAAATTCTACAGCCTCCGAATTTCTTTTATGTTAGAAGTTGCATAAATAATGCAATGTATGTATATATTTCTCCTTACAACTTTGTTAACATTTTCTTTACGTATTTTAAAGCTTGTTATAAATTACACAGAAACTAAGGATTATTTTATTTTCTTACTGAAATTGTCATTTATCATTATGAATTATTCTGCTTTTTATCTCTAGTAATTTTTTAACTTTAAAGTCTTCTCAAATATTAATATAACCACACCTATTTCTTTTAATTAGTTTTTTGTGTTACCTCTTCTTCCATTTTACTTTCATTTTTTTGTGTCCTTATATCTTAAGCATGTTTCTTGTAAATAGTATATAGTCAGGCCTTACTTTTTAAACCTATCCTGACAATCTCTATTTCTTCATTGTAGTTTTTAGTACTTTTAGATTTCATGTGATTATTAATATAGTTGTATTTAAATTTACCATCTTGCTATATATTTTCTATTTCTTCCATGTACTTTTTGTTATTTTTATTCCTCTTTTCTCTCTTATGGATAATAAAGTATTTTTTCATGTTTTCTCTTCTGTTAGCTTTAATTATATATTATTGTATATTCTTATTCCTTACTTATATTCTTTTTTTATACTTGTACTTAACATTTCAATGTACATACTTGGCTTGTTAGAGGCTACTGAAATTAGAGCTACTAGCATTTCCAAAACAATGCTAAAACCACATAATGCTTTAGCTTCATTTTAGCTCTCTTACCTTTTATATTATGTTGTCATACATTTTCTTCTACCTGTGTTGCACAACTATAAGACACCGTAGTATTGTTCTTTAAAACAATTATTTATTCTAGATATCCATAATCACCTTTCTAGTGCTCTTGAGTCCTTCCTGCAGTTTCATCTTTCATGTGGAATAACTTGTCTTTCAACCTGAAAAACTTCCTATAGTATTCTTACACAGCAACCAATTATCTCAGCTGGGGACTAATTCTCTTCTCTTTTCTTTGTCTAACAGTATTTTTACTGCACCCTTAACCTTTGAAGGGTATTTTCACTGAGTTAAAATCTTTATAGGTTTTATATGTTAGGAGTTTTCATTTTTAATATTTTATCACATCTTCCACCGACTTCCATGTTTCTACTGATAAGTTAGTTATCAGTTTTACTGTTACTGCTTTTATCATTTCTTTTAGTCTTTGGATTTCAGCAGCTTGACCTTGATGTGTCTTCCTCTTACTTGTTTTGCTTGCAATTTGCTGATCTTGAATATATAGGTTGATACCCTTTATCAGTTTAGGATAATTCTTGATTGTTACCTGTTTGCAGATTGCTGGTGCTAAAACCTCTGTCATCTCCATTAAGTCGTTTAATTACAAATATGTTAGATGTTCTCTGTGTCCCATTTGTCTCTTGCATGCCATTTTATTTTTTTCATGACTTTTTTCTTTTTGTATTTCAGTTTAATATTTTTTATTGACCTGTTTTTGGTTCACTAATCCTGTCTTCTTTGTCCAGTTTACCACTACTCTCTTCCAATGAGTTTTAAGTTTTAGTTGTTTTTTTTTTTAATTTTAGGTGCCTAATTGATGCTTGCATTATAGATTTCAATTCATTATAGAAATTTTTCATCTTTCCATCCATTTTTAATTCTTTACTTTGAGTTTTAATAACATATTGATCTTTGTTGTTTTAATGTTCTTCTTGGATACCCCTAGTATCTGGGTCACTTGTTCATATGCTTCAATTGCTTAACTTTTTGTCTTGATTGATGGTCACATTTTTCTGCTTTTTTGCATGACTAGTAACTTTTGATTGTATGTCAGACCTTCTGTACAAAACAGTT
The DNA here is from genome assembly GCF_000181295.1 of Otolemur garnettii. Taxonomy (NCBI): domain Eukaryota; kingdom Metazoa; phylum Chordata; class Mammalia; order Primates; family Galagidae; genus Otolemur; species Otolemur garnettii. The sequence continues at coordinate 3,286,750 of NW_003852532.1, read as the reverse complement.
GTAAAAGTTTAAGCTATGTAATTTGTCTAGCAACAGACAGGGTTTCCCCAGGAGGGGCTAATGACTTCAATTCAATCCAGGGCAAAGCAGGATCAGGCCTGGGTTACTATTTTAGTTAAGGTTCAATTCACCTTTGTTCCATCTTTTTTCCCTGGGCATGACCTTTGAGAGATGTTGATTGAAAGCCTGGTAGATTTTTGTATCTTTAGCTCTGAAAGACTGTGGGAAATTTAGCTTTGGTTTTTTGCTCCACAAAGTTTCAAAATATGTAAGATGTGTTTAGACTTCTCCCTCAGCTGCCATTTGCTTCACAAACACAGTAAGTAGCAAGAGATTTTATTCTTTTCACATGTCCTGACTCGTCCCTGTCCATTTACTCATATAAATTTGATCCATAAAAAAATGGCTATTTTTGTGTCTTCTTTAGTTTCCAAACAATTATACTAGATTTATGCACCCCTCCCAAATGTTCTGCTGTTTTTTCCTTACTTAAGTAAAATTCCTTTGTGTGACCACACTCAGATCCTCATATCCCACCCAGAATCAAATTCCCCTTGAGAAGAATATAGATACTGGTTGGGAAAGGCTCATCCCTCAGAAATTTAGTTTATCTAGTCCTTATTTTTTCTGCAACACTCCAATATTTTTTAAAAATGCAACTTTTCCAATTATCCATTTTATTAGTTGTTGCAGAGTGAGTAATTAGCCTTCTGTAATTTATCAGAAGCTATCCATAAGTGGACATTTCAACTCAACACTTATGAAACCTTCTGTTTGTTCTTTCTTAGGGTTATTGTAATACTGTAAAAATCTGTGTTTATTTTGTCACAGAACTTTTATCATTTGATATTAATGACTGTATGCATTTATATGCATGTGTGTGTGTACAGGAAATAGGGGAATTTGGTTGCATCTAATCTGTAGAGATTCTGAGATCAGTATCCCCAGCATCATATCTGGGATGTACAGAAGGTGAGGTGGACTGTGGAATGAATCAATGTTGGCATTTATCTATGCCCCAGGATAGATTATTAGAATTTATGTTCATTTGTTTATATGTTACATGCTATACTCCTTTAAATCTCCATGGTTCCAATATAAGTCCTATCAGAAACATTTGAAATGGCTTGTTGCAAAAGTTTACTTTACAAACTCTTTCTTCATATCAATGTATTTAATATAATTTAAGGCCAAAGATGCAATTTTGAGCCTGACAAGAATTTATCAACTTGCTTTGGTAATGACAACACTTCCACTTCTTTTTATCTTTTATTTGGCAGAGTGCTATTGCTTGGTAGGCACCAACTGGTAAACGTAAAGTGAGTGCTAAAGTTTCGATCTTCTTAAATTTTCAAAAATTCTAATGACTAATTGGATAAGAGTTGTTACTTGGATTATAGTATTATGATTGAGGAGAACAGGGATAGAGTAGGGGGAAGGATCCTTAAGAAGGAGAGGCAGCCAGTGCAGAGATTGGAAATGCTTTATTAAAAAAAGAGAAAAAGAAAGCAGAGTAAAGTCTGACAAGGAGTCAACTCAGTTTTTGCATAGGTTCAAGAGACTTTTATTACTTTTTACCAGTAGGGTTGGAATGTGGGAGGGGGTTCTAAAGAAAGAGAGAAATCCTCTTCTGCAAAAGGACTGATTTTGGCTCTAGAGGAGAATAGTTACTCCCTTGATTGGTTACCAGCTGGGCCAGAGTAGAGAGTTACTGTTCTGTTGTTTCCCAGGTGCACTGGCCAATGGGAGTGGGGAGGGAGTTGCTATGATCTTGCAATGTGGTTTCTGGCCTCCTTTCTCTCACCAGCTGTTTCCCAAAATGGCTGAACTCTTGTCAGGGTCTTAAGGATTTTTTTTCCCACAATGATGTTACCTTTCATTCTGAAGTACAAACTACTGTTTTCTACCTGTAAATGGGTGCCCTCTCTCATCTCTTTAAAGTGTGGCAAAGGAGGAGAAAACAATGTATATATTTTTGCCTTTATATTCCATAATATTAAAAATAAAGATTTGTCTTTATTTAAGATCAAATTCTATGAGTAACTTTCTAGTGTTAACACTTTAAAAGAGGCTTTGTTTTTAGCTTTTTTTGAATATTGTATGCCAAAAATCCTCATTAAGCTATTTTTTATCACACTTTTCTTTCTCACTTGAGATTTCTCCTTGATCCCTGAACAGTGTGTTAATGAAACATTACTGTTCTATATGGTTTATTTTAAGGCAAGACACTGTTAGAATTTCTCATCAGACAGATTTTTTCTGAACCTAATTAAAATTTAGAACATCAATACTCACTGTTATAGATCTGCTGTCTAAAGCTCATAAGGGTATATTAAGTTTTATCTTTAAACTTTAAATGTAAACTTTAGCAGTATTATGTAAATTTTCATCTGAAGTTTCTTAAAATTTCTCACAAATTGGAATTGGTTGATGAATTGTGACTCCTCAGGTAGTCAAATTATACTTGCTAAACATTTTTTCTACTAAAACCCTTTCATTAACTTAAATCACAAAAACTGAATAGGTATTTAGGAAAAGAAAACAAATCATTGTGGGTTAGTGAGTAATGATGAGGTATTACAAATATATGAAAAGACAAGTTCTATGATATTTTTAGGAATCTTCCCACTTTCTTCTTATTCAAATGTTATCTTATTTTGATGTAAATAATTTTGTTAATAGACTAGAAAAACTTTAATTTTTACAATACATTAATTATAAATGCCTGTCTAATTAAAACTACAATAAAAACCTTTCTTCTTAGAATAACACAATAGGTTTTATATTTTAATTCTCCAATAATACAGCATGTTGAGTGTATATGCCAAAATATTGACATGTGATTTACTCAGATCCCTCAAAGAAAATGATCTATTTCATCAGAAATCTTTATTGTTTTTAGACAAATTTAGATATTTCTATTTTCTCTTTAGTGTCATCTGTGATTCAAACCCTTAAAGTTTTGAAAATGAGTAAAATATTATGTACAGTATCTTTTCTTCTTTTATTTAGCATTTTTGTAATTATGTGAGGTTGAACATCTATTAACATATTATTTATTTGAATTTTTTCCTTTGAGAATGTATTTTTATATGGTTTTCATAATTTCCCAATGTGTTATTTTTTTTCCAAACTGGCTTGTGGTCATTCTTTACATATTTTAGATATTATACCCTTCCCTGTTATGCATATTGCAGATATTCTTTCCTTTTATGTTCAATTTTCCCTTTTGGTGTTTACTAGTGCCTACGGCCACATTAATAATTTTGGTTGTACAAATTTATTTCAATACAGTTAAATATTATGGCTTATTATATTACTCATTTTTATTTCTAATTATTGACATCTTTATGTTTGTGTCCTAATGTATTGTTAATGTTAGTGAATTTTCAATTGTTAAAGAAGAAAGTAGGATCACCTTCTTTTCTTCATTTCATCATCATCATCCTTATTTCTTACTTTGTTCTTGTTTCTAACTTTCTTCTAGACAATTGTCTTCTTCTACCTCTCCCCTAACATCTGCTATGAGTGTATGTGTATGTTAAAGATGTAAGAAAGCCACTGTCACAGTGAGCTGAATTATTGAGATAGCCCATTAGATTTACTTAAAATTTCCTTTCACTGTTTCTTGATCTCAAGAATATACATGTCATACTATATACACGTTAGCTTTCTTAACAGATCTCAAGTATATCTTTCTAAATGTGTTTTAATTTGCTTTCTGCTTTTAGGAGATAATGTGAAGTCTCCAGTTATCAGAGTAATTTTTACATTTCTCCTTGCATTTCTAACATCTTTTTTCTGCTGCATATATTTTAGCTTCCAAGATCAAATGAGATCGGGGGCTTTCAGGGTGGTATGGCTACAGACTGTTGTGTGTATTTTAAAACACTATTGTTAGATAAATAAAGTTTCATGTATTTTATACTAATTTATCAATTCAATCTTTCCTAGAAATGATAGCATTTGACATGTGAATGATGCAGACATTAGAGGCATCAACCCTTGGTGTAGTAGAAAATCCACATGTAACTTTTTATTCCACAAAAATTTAACTAATAGCTACTGTCAAGCAGAGCCTTACTAGTAACATAGTTAATATTACCAGTAACATGACCATTGATTAACATGAATTTTATATGTTATATTGTGTTATATATTATGTTCTTACAATAAGGTAAGCTAGAGAAAAAATACTATTAAAAAATCATAAGAAAGAGAAAATATGTTTATTACTATTCATTAAGTGGAAGAGGATTATCATCAAGGTTTTTAATCGTCTTCCTTTTCACCCTGATTTGGCTGAGGAAGAGAATTAGAGAGATTGGTCTTACTATCAAAGGGGGGGGCAGGGGTGGAAGAAACTCTTCATATAAGTGGATATGTGAAGTTCAAATTTGTGTTGTTCAAGGGTCAACTGTATAACTTTTCAATCTGATGCTTGAATTTTAACTGATAGTGTATTGTCAGTTCTTTTGCATTTTTTACTTCTGTATTTTTATTTTTATTCTGGTTTGTTTTTAAGGTATGCTTCATGGAAACAGCATTTATCTGAATTTTTTACACATAATCTGAAATATATGAAAGGCTGTATTAATAATTCCTGTATTTCATTGGCTTAGAGAGCAGTTCAGATTTTGTATATTTTAGATTCCCATAGCTGTTTAACAAGGAGCCTCTTCTATTCTCTTTGTAATTACTCAGGGACCAGCCTACAGCCCCTGCCCCCCATCTTGAATATAGCCAGTCACTTTGCCAGAAGGTAAATAATGCTCTGGAGGGTCTTACTTGAGACATCACTTGCATTTAAAACTCACTGGTAAGAACTGGTATGTGGCAACTGCTAATCTAAGTTGAGGTGGGGAAGGCAGGTAATGAAAACTTATTATGGTTGGGAGGTAGATGGCTAGAAGTATTAAGGCAGCTACATGAATGTCTGCTACAGGATATCTCTACTTTTATTAGAAATTTTAACTCCATCTTAGAGTGATTAATGATATTTTTGAAACTATTTCTGTAGCCTTATTTTATGTTAATATTAATCATATTTTCTTATAATTTGTTTTTACCTTTTTACTTCTCATTCATTTCATTGATTAAATTGGTGTTGGTAGTAATACCAAGGTTCACCACTACTGGCAAAAGTAGATTGAGAATTTTTGATTTTTTTAACTCATTAAATGTATTTTTTATTATTAACCTCATTTTTCCAGCTTTATTAAGGAATAATTAACTAATAAAATTATATAAATTTAGAATGTGCAATGTGGTGTTTTGATATGCCACCTTGGATAATTAAGTTCACAAACTCATTTTGGAAAAAGTGCTACAGACCTTGCTGTTGAATATTACTATGGTCACCTTCCAGGGACTCCCCTTTGGGAGCTATCCCCTAATGCAAGTGTCTAGTCTGCCTTTCAAAGTACTTTTTCTGGGATGAGCTCGTGAACTTAATTGTCAGCCTTGTTACATAGACAGCTCTGATGGCCATCTCAGAACAAGAGTTCCAAAATTCCTTTGAAGGGGAGACTAGCAACAGGCATAGGTGTGTAGCTTCTCAGGAGAACACTGCAAAGGTGGCCATACTGATATTCAGCAATGAGGTACAGAGCACTTTTTCTGGGGAAACTTTAGTATTTAGCCCAATATTTTAACTTGTTTATTGTCAAATATATGATTAGTTGAATTAATCTATAGGGAGAGGAAGCGTAGGTAACTTCCAAGGGGTTTTAAAATGTGACACTACCTAGGTAAGTTACTTATCACTTAGAGCCTCACTTTTGCTATTTTATCTCTAAAATTTTAATTGTTAGCAAAAAGGCAGAAAAAATGTTTTGGCAGACTCACGTTAAACAAACTCAGAAGACATATATCATAAAACCTGTATATTAATTTACTATAAGATCTATAATTACAAAAGTTACCAAATAAGGCAAGCTATAAGGGATGTCTAATTATAATGAAGGGGCTAGATTATAAATTTACCATTAGAAAAACAACCATTGAGGGTACCAGACACTAGAGTGTATCCCTAGGTACCATGAGAAAAATGATGTTATAGTCAAAGGAGGTTTTCTGAGCTTATAATCAGAAGAAGGCAAGTTCATTATGTGATTTGAAATTTAATAATCTGAAGTTAAGATGCTTCCCAAGAACAGTGACAGAGTATCCTGATTGCCATGGATAAATGCTAGGGGTTAGAAATAAAATTCCTTGACTAAATGAACACTCTATAAAGGAGAATATATATATATACACACACACACACAACAGCTGCTAAAAAATACATATTTTATTCCTTGACTAAATGAACACTCTATAAAGGTGAATATATAGGTGTGTATATATATATATATATACACACAACAGCTGCTAAAATATATTTTATTTGCTGCATTGAACATACTACCTTTATAAATATACTATTGAGTGGTGACTGTTGCTCAGTGGGTAGGGCGCCCGTCACATACACTGAGGCTGGCGGGTTTGAACCTGACCCAGGCCAGCTAAAAAACAATGTCAACTGTAAGAACAAGAAAAATAGCTGGGCGTTGTGGTGGGCACCTATAGTCCCAGCAACTTGGGAGGCTGAGGCAAGAGAATCGATTAAATCCAAGAGTTTGAAGTTACTGTGAGCTGTGACAACACAGCACTCTACCCAGGGCAACAGCTTGAGACTCTGTCTCAAAAAAACAAACAAACAAAATATGTATATATTTGCTAATATATATAAAATTGCTAACAATGATAGCAAAAAGAAAATATAAAAATAGTAACTAGTCAATTTTATAAAAAAGAACTCTTCAAAGTGAGCATACATATCCACTGCACAATTAAATATCCATAATAAATAGTAATTAATAAGCAATTAATATATCCACTAAAAATAAATATCCATTGCATAACTCTAGGGCCACTTAGAGTACAGCATCCTCCCTGAGGCTGTGTAATGGAGTAGTACGGGTTTACAGTCAGGGCAATTTTACATTTGGGAAGAAGAATAATAAATTACAGTGGATTATTCAAAATACACACAACTGTTGCACACTAGGTGCTGAAATTGCCACATTCACAGTAGATAACTTGTTATAAGGACAATATCAGTGCACAATTTCAATGCATAATAGTCAAAAACAATGCCATTGAGAGCCTGGGATCTTTGCGTTCTCCCGTATGTGGCCAATTAAATATGTTCAGGTACACATTTGTATCTGAGCCCCTCTTTCCTTTTTAGTTTTTATTTTTCTTTCTTTCCAACTATTATTTTGTCAATAACCAATATCCCAGAAGTCTTTAGTTAAAGACTACCAACTTCTGCTTTCATCTTAGGTAAACTAAGTTTCTTGATGATTGTATATGGGCTGCAGTTCATTTTAGGGATGGTATAAGCAAAGAGCATTTGAGGGTGATCATAAAAATGGCAAGAATGTTACTTGGGGAGAGTTGAGTCATTTAAAATGCTTGTGAGGTTTTCCCAAAGTGCGAGAAATCAAAATAAAAAATGAAAGCTTTGGGCCCTTTGCCTGTCTTTGGGTTCATGTTGAATAAATACTTTCACTTCTGTTTGGTTTGGTACTTATTTTATTAGTTATATTTAGGCCAAAGATTATCTAAATGAAGATATACTAATGAAATAGAACAAAATGGTGTGTTAAAACTTCAGAATTCAATTTTTTAACATTTTTAAAAACTGAGCAAGCTTAATTCCTATGAATGCTGGGATTGCCCTGTCTATAACCTGAGGATAACAATAACTTCCTTTCAAAACTGTAGGAAGCAGAACATATTACATCACAGTTGCCGTTGAATAGTCCCTGGGACATAGGTAGATTTTTCACCTTCAATATTAGTGAAGCAAAAGGATTTCCCTTTAAATACACAGCAAGCACATTTATTTTGCTCTGTGTGTTCTAACAATCACATAGGAAATTTCATGTAAGCACTTCCATTAATAACCTGCTACATTGTATGTGATTTCAGTGGTTATTTTCCTATTTTTCAAATGGATAAAATAGAACATTCATGTGTTAAAATTTTAGAGAACAGAGAGTTTAACAAGAAAAATATTGTTTTCTACTGAATATAATGATTGGTTACATAGAACATAGCTTGAAATTTAAACACTGTGACAGATGTTATTTTTTTCATATTATTTCCCATGGGCATTATTTAAATGGTTCTCATTTTTCAGTGCTACTTGTTCCCACATTCTTCCCCTGCCCTTAAGTTCTATGAAGCTGTATTTAAAGTTCTACATTTAAATGCAGAAGTGTAATTTTATTGTCAAAACAAGAATCAGTTGAATAGAGTATAATCTATAGTTGTAGTTATATGTAACAAGAATCTTAAAGAAGTTAATATTTTTTTCTTAAATTGTCCAAATTCTAGAATACATTTTAAAGAATTCACCAGAAAGGAGGAAAAAAGTATTAATAGTGACTATTTTGAAAATATTTAAATATTCCATTAACTCAGGACAGTTGTATACACTGTTCTTTCCATATAGTGGATTAGGATGTTAAAAGCTGTTTATTGGCTGTTTAAAATAGGAGACATTTACGTTGTAAAGTATTAAAAAGCAGCATTAGAAGTTTTACCTTTTTAAAAAAAGCATACTAGATATTTACAAGGAAATATACCAGAATGTTGGCAGCAATTAGAATTAAGTGGTACCTTTTGAAATATATTTTCTTTTATTTACTATTTTGTTTTTGAATGAGTACTCTTTTTAAAAGTAAGCATAATTTAAAAATATCTTGTCATTGTAAACCAGTCTAATTTACTATTAAATATATTATGTATAAGTTCTGTTCATATTATTTGACTATTTCTGTGGTATAAATATTTCCAGGATGGCTTTTTGTTTTATAATTTCAAATTAATGTGAAGGTACAAACCATTAGGTAGGTTCCCACCTAATGGAGGATTTTTAGCTATCAATGTTTAAACAACCAGCTGGTAGAAATTCTGAAAATTTAACAGTGATTAAGCCATTTTAACATAACATTGCAGGAATCTCATTAATCATCCTAAAAACTAGACAAATAAGAGAATAAAATATTTATAATCAGTTACACTTGAACTATCTCCTGGATAGCCAAATAGTATGTACGAAATATCTTCTTATAAACAATTACTTAGGTTATAAATGAATCAAAAATAATAAAATTAAATATCACGAGCTTTCTATCCTCAATCAGTTATTGAATCTAGGCTTTGAGCATCAATAGAAAATGGCAGGTGGGGGAGAGGGAGAGAGAGAATGAAACCAGGGAGCACATTATTCACAGCACAGGGGATGAGAAAACAGTGATTAAATAAATGGTTTTTAACCATTAGTCTCAATTTAATGTGCATGTAGTTATTGCCTGCTATCTAAGTAAAGCTGTATGTTTTACCTTTCCTTCCACTTTATAATTCCGTGGCTATTATTTCTTTGTCAGGGTTTATATTATAGACTCCCTTGCAACCCTAATTTTTCTAAGTGGTTTGCCCTGGTTCCTTAACAAAATTCAATATTTATTTACCACCATTATTTTACTTACCATTACTACTTCATTTTAAAAATTTTTTAAATTTTTGACTTTAAATCATATTCTGTTTGTCTGGATTTTAGTATTATACCTAGTTAGTTTTAAACAATTCTTGAGTTATCTCATATATGTAAATGTTTCCCATTTACCTTTATATTAGAAAAGCAACTTGCTGGGGAATAATAATCTTCACTTACATTTTTTTCAATCAACAATTTGAACCCAAAATTTCACTGTATCTGGCACTAAATGTTCCTATGATAAAAATGTAAAACCTGCTTGAAAAATTTCTTCTTAAAGTTGACTCGCTTTTCTGCATGTGTGCATGAGATGTTCTTTAATGTGAACACACAATAATTTGACTAGATTTGCATCATTTTTGAATGTTTATTTAGCATCACTTTTGTTGTATACCATCTTCAGATTCAGGTTTTTTAGTCATAGAAATTTTTTTTGTTTCATATTCTTGAATTTTTCTATTCCATTTATCATATTGATGAAGTATTTTCCAGGTACTGTAGAACCGCCATAACTGACCACCTGCCTACTTGGACAGGTGGGCATAAATTTCATAGACCAGAAATGGACAACATAAGGAGCTAGGCCAGTACAGTCAGCCTAGTTCCTTATGTTGATGATGTCCATATGTTGATGAGTCTGTTATAGTCCACTGGGTGGTCAACTTGTAGAGGTTCAACTGTAGTTGATTGTCTTTGTGTGTCTGTCATCTCTCAATCAGAATCTTTAATCTCTGTTGTCCCAGCCTCTATGGCCCCTATGGCCCTGGTCTCAATCACCGCAGGAGGGAACTAGGTGTGATGCAGATTAGAAGTAAAAGGTTGAAGGAGTCTGGCTAACCTTGATTACAGGGTAGCCCTGAGCAACCTCCACACTAGACTTTTATTGAGACAGTACAAGACAGGTGAGGGGACTATTAAACAATGACTATGTGCCTAAGGATTGCCATGGGCTTGGGCTCTTTCTCTGCAAGGAGTATCTGTGGACAAATTGCCTGAGGGTCCAAGGGTCCACCCGCCAGCTGCAAATCATATTGCTCAGAGGTCATCTGGCTCTTGGCATCCCCTACATTTCCCCCCTCTAGTGTATTAAAGACATTTCTGGATAGGCAAGGTAGAAAATCTGTTGTTGGTTATTTTAGCTCTTCTCCTCACTGAGGAGCTTTCCTTCTTGCTAAGTAAAAGAAACAAAGGGGCATGTAAGTAACAGAATTACACCAATGGAACTAATCCAGGTATAAGGGAAACTATTTTAGCTAAACTAGGCATAGAGGAAAACATGTCCCCTTTGTGCTAATCACTACCCAACTACATGCTATGAGGTGATGCATAGGGCCCATGATGCTTCATGGGAAGTATTAACCACCACCTGAAGTTAGGTGGGGAACGGGCTGTACTGAACTCAGACCCTTTCCAAAGAGTGGTATAACTTTAAGTAAAGATTAGGTACCCAAGTGAAACATATAAATGCAACAAGTGAAATTCTTTTACCTTAGCTGATATGAGTGTAACCATTACCTTGAAGCCTGCTGTTCCAGGTCTTTATTGTCATAACCTTCAAAGGTTTAGAAGATGCATACTAAGCTTAACTGGGGCTTGTTATTAACCCCCAAATAATGAAATCCTGTATCAATCTTCCCACTTTGCAGAGAAGCTCCAACTAGCTCTTAGGGAAACAGGACGCTGACTGCTCTTAACTGCTTCCTGCTGCTGATGGACAGTGATATGGGAGAGGCAACTAGAGTTCCCACAGAAGAGATTGATCCAGGGTTTCTTTATTATGAAATTACCTAGGCTCCAAAAATCAGGGTCCTGTGAATAAAAGAAAAGTTAATGAAAACAAATTTAGGGAGATTTAGGGAGAAAACAGATTTAGGGAGACCCATAATATTAAAGCACTCTAACAAATGTTGAATGACATGGTGATTCCTTTCTCCTGGTAAAGCGGTAGCCCAAGAGATATGAGATAAAAGTATCTCAAACTCTGATGTGCCAATAAGATGTCATCCATATAATGTAGGCTGTATTCTCCTAAGAATCTGTAACGGTTGATTGACAAACTGTTGACAAGGTATAGGACTATTCAACATACCTTGTGGCAGAACCTTCCATTGGTAATGCTTGGGAGGCTTCTGCTGATTATAGACAGGAACAGAAAAAACAAAACATGGTTGGTCTTCAGGATGCAGGTATATGGTAAAAAAACAATCCTTTAAGTCAATAACATACAAATACCAATCGGAAGGAATCATAGAGGGTAAAGGAAGTCCTAATTGCAGGGGTCCCATGGGTATACTGGTTGCGTTAACTTTGCGAAGGTCAGTGAGCATTCTCCAATTGCCTGATTTCTTATCACAAAAATAGGAGAATTTTAAGGGCTAGTAGTGGAGGGCTCAATATGCCCTTGCTCCAATTGTTCCTGTACTACTAATTTTAAAGCATCCAGTTGTTCCATAGTTAATGGTCACTGCTCCACCCACACTGGATTACTACTCTTCCAGGATAACCTGAGAGCATATTTCAGGACAGTGGCCTCTATGCTAAATTTGACATTTGCAAGGAATTAAAATGAGGGGATGGTATGGTTATCACAGCATTCCGTTGCTGGAGCAAGTTATGACCCTATAAGTTAATAGCAATGTCAGCTATGTATGGTTGTATTTGAGCATTCTGTTTATCTGGCCCCATGCAGGTCAAAAGGAAAATACTCTGAAAGATTGAATCTAGTGTTTTGATGCCAATAAAAGTAAGATCAACAACTTGTTTCGGCCATTCCCTGGGCCACTGATTTAGATCCATAACTGAAACATCGGCGCCTGTGTCTAGCAGGCCAGTAAAGGTTTTATCCTTCAGAGTAAGAGTCATTTGAGGCCCACTCTTATCAACAGATGTTTGCCAGAAAATATGGCTTGTGTTACCAGGCTCACCAATATGTTTTTCCCTAGTACTTTGTAACTTAATGCATGGCAAGAGTAGCAATTCTGTAATCTTTTGTCTGGCCAAAATTTGAGTTGTTTGGTTTACCGAGATCATGATATGTATTTCCTGTAAGTAATTACCGTCAATAACATCTGTGTGGATGAACATTCCCTGAGCAATAATCCAACAATACCTGGGGCCAGAGGACCACACACTCCTGTTTTCAATTCTTTTGCTACCATGCTGGGAAGCAAAAGGACATTATCAGATGCCAGTAAGTCCAAAGCAACACTGCCTGAGGTTGCATGTAAAAGAGACTGAACAGAGTGAAGTTGCTGGTGAATGAGTACATAATCTGACCTGTATTCTTTGCCCGTGGGCCCTGGGCTGGGCCTGCCTACTAGTTCTATAATGTACTCACTTTCCTCAACTCTTTTTGTCTTATTTATCCTTATTTATCCTTGAATCCAGCATGCCATTACTCTCTATGCTGCACAGAAACCACTCTTGTCATGACCAGCAATAATCCCTATGGGGTTAAATTCAGTTGTCAATTCTCAGTTCTCAGCTTAGCTAATTATTAACAGCATTTAACATAGCTGTTAATAATTGAGCATTGAGAATGAGTGGAAAATTTATTACTTGGAAATTCGTGGCTTGACAACCAAGACACCATCCTACCACACTGACTTCCATTTCCTGTTTCCTTTTCTGGTTCTGGTTTCTTCTGATCTTTTTAACTTATTTAAGTTGAAGTGCTCTCTTTTTACCTTGTCATTTCCTTTTTCACAACTTTGCTGACTGCTTTAAATGCTGTTATATTTCAATGTTGACAAGATTCCCATGTTTTATCTCCAGTCAGGATCTCTTCACAAAACTCTAAACATCAAGTCCCAACTTAGATGTCTAATGGATATTTGAAAATTTACATATCCAAACCCAAACTTTTATCTTTTCCATGGTACCTGCTTGTCCTGTTTTCTTCCTCTACTCACTTACTTTATCCTTTTGGTTTTCAGGGTGTAATTTTGTGGATGTACTTTTCTCCTCATTTTCACAGCCTCATCCAATCAATCAGAAAATCCCATTAACTCTATTTTCCAAATATATCCAAATTTCAGCCTCTTTTTATAACCTACCCATATCATTTTTTTCTTGAATTATTATTTTATTTTCCTAATTGATCCCCTTGCTTCTAGACTTGCTCTTTCTATTGTTTAGTCTCAAGACCATAGTCACAATGGCCCAAGTGAAATTTAAATTAGATCAGGAGTGCCCTGTGTTTAAAACTTCCCATGGCTTCATTCCTCATTCAATGTAAAACACTTAAAATGATATGAGGCCTGTGCAATGTACCTGCCTCTAGCTCCAGCCCCCTTTGATCTTATCTCCTTCTAACCTCCACCTATCTTACTCCATGTAAATGGTCCTTTACCTAGGCCTCCCTTTGCATCAGCTACTTCTACTACCTGGAATCTCTACCTCCACCTACCCACATGGTTCATTGACTCACTTCCTTCCCATCTTTGCTCATTTGTCACCTTATCCCAAAGGCCTTATCTGACCATTCTATTAAAAATCGGAAGACTTTTGCCTTTGAGACTTTTCTTTCTCTCATTTTTCCTTTAATTTCCTTTATATCATTTATCATACAAATAAGTTATAGACTTAATTAGTTTCTGTCTGTTTTTAACATCTGTCTCTGTGTAAATTTTACAAACCAGAGATTTTTGTCTAATTTGTTTACTACTATTTCTTCAGCCCCTAGAACAGTGCCAGATACATAAAAGATTTCCAATGAAGAATGGTTGAATGAATGAATAAAAGAATCAACAGATGAATTGTGAAATGGCTCAGCCTCAGCTGTAGCTGAGTGTAATCCATGCTGTTTGGCTTGAGCTTTTTCATGTTGTTTCATTAATTGCCATATGAGGCAGGGAAAACTGAACACACTCATTCCAATTAAAGGGATGATACTCCCTTGTTTTTTGTCCTTTTTAGCATAGTGTGCTAGTAATAGAAACTCCCAGTAATATGTTCTTGCTGCTGTTTCCCTGAATCATGTAAGTTGTTTGTACTTTCTTTTATTTAACCTGATTTTCTCAGGATTGATGAATTACTCCCTCCATCGGCTTCATTCAAAATTACAAAGTGTTGATGAGAATTCTTTACTCGTTGCTCATGTACTGCTTTTTTGAGGAGAGATGGGAGAAGGCAGGCGTGACACAACTGAGATCATTTGTATCCTTGCCTTTGGCCGCTACTTTTTTAGGTTGGCCATTCTGTTGTACTCCTTTCATAATTTGAATAAATGCCTTTCATGGTGCTGGTGTGTCCTTTGTTACTTTTATTGGTTTTTCTTTGTTTTGTTAAATAACAAGACAGGGATATTTCTCAATTCTGTTTTCATATGTCTTTGCAAAAAGTCCACATATTATTTAATTTAAATAAAACAATAAATAAAATAAATCAACAGTCTGTTATATTGGTATGTTTTTGTTACTTTGTTCCTTATTTTGATTAAAATGTTCAGTTTTTGTGTAAAGTTTCAAGACCATTGTGATTTTTTTTTCAGAGTTTTTGGGTTATTTTTCAAACTGTGAATTTTGCTGTGAGAATTTTTATTTTTCTAAACTGTAGTTATGCATTTTTCCTTTCAACATGAAAAAGCTTTTATAATTAAATAACAGCAATATTCAGCAGTATTATATATAATCAAGAACAAGAAGTCTCCTCAAATGCTAAAGCAGATCTTCACGAGGAGACTTTTCTTAAACTTGATATAAAAATTGAGGAACAAAGAATTCTCATTAAAATTTTTAACACTTTACACAAAAATGACATTTACCTTTGAAAATATTTCAGCCACTTAAGCAACATTATGCCTCATGAGTATGTTTAGCAAATGTTTAGCAAATGAAAGAATTTCAAGAAAGAAATACTCAAACTAGTTCTTGTGAGTCCATTATGGGTTAGGCAAACTCTCACATTATGACTCAGTTTTTATTTCTGAAGCAGACCAGGCTGACCACCTCTCAATAGCAGAGAACATATTCATGAGAGTCTGTTTTAGTAGACTATTTTATTTAACCTGATTTTTTCAGGATTGATGAATTA
>NW_003852532.1:3269506-3270710 GCF_000181295.1 Otolemur garnettii | reverse complement strand
ATTTCTGAGTAATGTCTTGGCTATTTGAGATTTTTTCTGATTCCATATAAAAAGAAGTATTATTTTTTCAAGATCTTTAAAGTATGACAATGGAGCTTTAATAAGGATTGCATTAAAATTGTATGTTGTTTTGGGTAGTGTGGACATTTTAACAATGTTGATTCTTCCCAGCCATGAGCATGGCATGTTTTTCCATTTGTCAACATTTTCAGCTATTTGTTTTCTTAGAGTTTCATAGTTCTCTTTATAGAGCTCTTTCAAATCCATTGTTAGATAAATACCCAAATATTTCATCTTCTTTGGCATGACTGTGAAATGAATAGAGTCCTTGACTATTTTATCAGCTTGACTGTTGTTGGTATATATAGAGGCTACTAACTTATGAGTGTTGATTTTGTAACATTAGACTCTGCTTTATTCCTTGATCACTGCTAAGAGTTAATCCCTGGTGTTTTCCAGATATACAATCATATCACCAGTGAAGAGTGAAAGTTTGATCTCCTCTGACCCTAAACCTTTGTTCGGCTTTTCTTGCCTAATTGCGATGGCTATGACTTCCATTACAATGTTGAAAAGCAGTGGAAATAATGGGCAACCTTGCCTGGTTCCTGATCTGAGTAGAAATGAATTCAATTTAACTCCATGCAAGATGATATTGGCTGTGAGTTTGCTGTAGATGGCCTCTATCAGTTTAAGAAATGTCCCTTCTATACCAATTTTCTGAAGTGTTCTGATCATGAAGGGATCCTGGATCTTATCAAAAGCTTTTTCTGCATCAATTGAGAGAATTGTATGGTCTTTGTTTTTTAATTTGTTTATGTGATGAATTACATTTATAGATTTACGTATATTGAATCAGCCTTGAGAAACTGGGATAAAACCCACTTGGCTCATGGTATATAATTTGTTTCATGTGTTGCTGGCTTCTGTTTGCTAGAATCTTGTTGAATATTTTTGCATCAATATTCACTAGTGATATTGGTCTGTAATCTTCTTTTCTTGTTGGGTCTTTTCCTGGTTTGGGGATTAAGGTGATGTTTCCTTCATAGAATGTGTTGGGTAGTAGTCCTTCTTTTTCTATATTTTGGAAAAGGTTGAGTAATATAGGTACTAGTTCCTCTTTATTATTTTTATTTTTATTTATTTTTTTTATTGAATGGTAACTATGTACATTAATGCACTTCTGGGGTACAGTGTGGTGTTT
>NW_003852532.1:3266330-3268084 GCF_000181295.1 Otolemur garnettii | reverse complement strand
AGATTTATAGTATAATCTGAGGTCTGGTAGCGTGATTCCTCCTGCTTTGTTTTTATTCCTGAGTAATGTCTTGGCTATTTGAGGTTTTTTCTGACTCCATATAAAATGAAGTATTATTTTTTCAAGATCTTTAAAATATGACAGTGGAGCTTTAATGGGGATTGCTTTAAAATTTTATGTTGCTTAGGGTAGTATGGACATTTTAACAATGTTGATTCTTCCCACCACTTCTCTTCTTATTTGAGCAGTTTGGAGCATTCAAAAGCTTTGTCTTCAATGTCAGAAATCTTTTCTTCTGTCTGCTCCATTCTGTTACTGAGGGATTCTACTTAATTCTCAGATCTTTGAGGGCTACAAGTTCTTATCTCAATCTCAAAATCTTTGGTGATTTTGTCTTTAAATTCATTGAATTCTTTAGACAACTTTTGAATTGCTCCTTGTATTTCTAATTCCAATTTTACCTCCATTCTATTAATCTTAATTGCAATCCAAACTCTGAATTCAATTTCTGACATCACAACCATTTGTCTATGAATGGGATGTTCAGTTGTGTCCACTGTATTGTTCTTTGTGGGAGTTGATCTACTCTGGTTATTTATGTTACCAGAGTTTTTCCACTGATTCTGCCCCATGATTATTTTACACCATTGGCTAGATGAGCAGATAAGGTGAAGTTGTGTTCGGGCTCCTGGTGTAGGGATTAGCCTGCTCTTTTTCCCAAGAGCTGGGATTGGTGTCTGTATATTTTCCCCTAAAGCTTTGCAAAGGAACTGTACAGTGTTATGGCCTGAGACTCTGGGGACCTGCTTGGTGTCGTAGGGCTAAGTGGCTCTGTCTTGTTTTCAGCTGGTCTCTGTCTACTCCTAGTGAATCAGTAACTCTGGGTTGAAGTCTCAGCTGTGGACAAATACCAGCAATTAAGTCACCCTACCCCACCACGTGCAACAGCTGGAAAAAGAAAATCAAACCTTCTCACAACAATACACCCAGGGTATCACTTTGGATAGTCCTTGGATGATTGACCCAGGTCAAGAGTTCCAAATCAGTTGTTCCAGTCTCAAGTGGGAGAGTTCAAAAGGTCTCCAGCAATAAGAAAGCAGGAATCTGCTGGCAACTTGAGTATGATTTGCTCTAGTGCTCTGTGGAGTCAGAAAGACCCAACCAGCAAATGAATAGTTGGGGAAGATTGATGCCTCCTTCCCAACTTTACACCTCTCTCATACCCAGTCACTGGTAACCCCACAGGGCTGTTACCCTGTTCTCTTCAATGAGCATATGGTCTAGGGGGTTGTGCCTGCCTAAGTCACAGGGAGATCTATGACTCCTTGGCCAGACCGCTCTCTGCCACCAGCCAGCAGTGGGAGCTGAAACCTGATAACCTTGGGTGCTTAATGGAACCTGGGGCAGTTCACTCAGTTCCAGCCCCAACCCAGATTGATGTTTCTGCCACTTATATTCTGGCAGAATTAGTGATTCTTTCTGGCTATATTCCCCTGCAGGTGAGGCTGTGTTTGAGTTCACAGAAACTGAGGCTTAGTCCTGCCCTGTGCTGTTGCCATTTAGCCAATTCTCACAGAGCTGGCATCTCTGTCAGCTGTACTGTGTGTTGGGGTGGGCATGGTTAAAACTCACATTCAGCTCTCAGTTCCTGCCTCTCCCAGAAATGGTACTCGTACACAGTTTTCAGTGTCTGTTTCTCCCTGGGTTGGTGCTGTTGCCTCATATGCTTTTGTCTCAGCTATGTTCCCCTGGGG
>NW_003852532.1:3259748-3266031 GCF_000181295.1 Otolemur garnettii | reverse complement strand
GTCCACAGTCCTGTCTTTACCCCCATGTCACAGAATCAGCACAGACCTGCAACAGCCCATGCTTTGTCCACACATCTTGAGAAAATGCCCCAGAATCTGGACTCCATGGGGGCCAGTCTTCCAGACCTTGTGGTGAGAGTGGAGGGGAGTGTTGGGAGTTCAGAACTGCAGGTAGAGAATTTGTACAGTTTTATGCCTGGTGGGAGAGTACCACTAGTGTCAGTGGGTCCTCTCTGGGTATAGAGTTCCAGTTTTTAGAGGGTCTCTCTCATGGGATAAAATAGGAGGATATCAGAATTCTGCTTGTTTATCTGTAGAAAGTATACTATGAGCTGTTCTCATGAGGGAGGGGACTCCATCTGCTTGGTGATGGATTTTGTACCTATTGTTTGTTTACTTGAGGTTGCAGCTCACCTCAGCAGGGTTGATGTGTGTTCTTCAACCTTCTTTCTTGGCTCCCCTACAAACCATCAGCTTACTTGCTAAAATTCTTTCCTTTAACTCTTTCTGAATGGCAGCCTCTGTGGAAAGCTGGCTCCAGTCAGCCATCTTGCCTCCACCTTCATTCTGTTAAGTTTTGTATAATTAATTTTCTTAGGTCTGGGTTGCAAGTAGTCAGAATTGTATATGCTGCCTACATGTGTTATTTTCTGTTTTGATAGTCTTTAATACTTTAGAAGTAGGAGAAATAAGTAAAATTATAGAACTTTTTCCTCATTTCTTTTTTTCACTGTTTTTTTATTTCAATAGATTCAGGAGGTACAAGTAGTTTTTGTTACATGGATGGATTGCATAGTGATGCAGTTTAACACAGTGTCACCAAAATAGTATACATTGTACCCAATAGGTAATTTTTTTCTTTTACATTCCTCCCACTCTCCTCATTCTTAGTTTGTAATTTCCATTATTTTACTTTGTATGACTATATATATCCATATTTTAGCTCCCACTTATAAGTGAGAACATGTGGTCTTTGTTTTCCCAATCTTGAGTAACTTAACTGAGGATATTGGTCTTCATTTCCATTCAAGTTATTGCAAAAGACATTATATCATTTCTTTTATGGCTCAGTAGTATTCCATGGTGTAT
The DNA here is from genome assembly GCF_000181295.1 of Otolemur garnettii. Classification (NCBI taxonomy): domain Eukaryota; kingdom Metazoa; phylum Chordata; class Mammalia; order Primates; family Galagidae; genus Otolemur; species Otolemur garnettii. Next base: position 3,264,942 of record NW_003852532.1, on the reverse strand, counting down.
ATGATACCACGTTTTTTTTTTTTTTGCAGTTTTTGGCCAGGGCCAGGTTCGAACCTGCCATCCCCAGAATATGGGGCCGGCACCCTACTCCTTGAGTCATGGGTGCCACCCAATACCAGGTTTTCTTTATCTACTCATCAGTTTATGGGCATTTAGGTTGATTCCATGTCTTTGCAATTGTGAATTGTGCTACAATAAACATTAGGGTAAAGGTGGATTTTCAATATAATAACTTCTTGTCCTCTGTGTGATACCCAGTAGTGGGATTGCTGAATGAAATGGTAGGGTGCTTTTATTTCTTTGAGAAATCTCCATACTGTTTTCCATTAAGGTTCTACTAATTTACAGTGTCAAAAGAATTCTCATTTGTATTTTAAATAATGCTTATTTTTCTCATACAGTTCATCTTGAATAATCCTTTTTCCTATGTAAAATGCTCACAGAAACGTCTGCCTTTAAAAAAAAAAAGGATGTAATTAAACTTGAAAAACTGGTTAATTATTTTTATTAGCATTTAAATATGAGTATAACTTTTCTCATGGAGTCATGAACTTCTATAGTATAATAGCAGAAAGACAAACAACTTCTGAAGAACTATTTGGCAAACAAAATGAATGCTCCCTGGTGAGTCTCCTCTTTTAACAAAGTCAAAGAACAACCCAAGGTATATTTAGAAGAGATTATTAGATAAGAGAAATGATTCCTGCACTGCTGGGATGCACATATTACTCTGTGGGAACATCCTTCACAGTTAGGATGCTTATGAGAGAACGGGCTAAACTACACAGATGCCTACATAAACATAAGGGATATACGTATATGACTCTCTAACAGAAAGATCGTTTTATTTTCCATACCTAATGTTTTCTTGCTACCTTCTGGATTATGCAATCTATTTTACTAGGTAACCATGGTAGTACAGTAATTCTCAGGTCAAGGCATTTCAGGAAACAAAGCTTACATTTTTTTTTCTAGCAGCAGGAAACATTTGACTGAAAAGCAAATCACAATCTTTTGAGGCTAGATGCATGCTGTGTAATTCTGAGTTCAGCATGTGTCTTGGGGGATGTGTTTAATAAATTCTTTTTTTCCTGAGGCAGCTCTATTTTGTCTGCCTAAAGGTACAATAGACATTCTGTTCAACTGTTAAAACGCCATATTGACCTAAGCAAGAACTTATAATTGTGAAAAATCAAATTAAAAATTGCAAATTGTTTTTGCTATTCTTTTTATAATATATTCATGTTGAAAATACTTTCTTCTGGGAATATAAATAGGTTATTTTAAGTTATTTTCAAATTTAGTTAGGGTAATAAAATGAAAGAAGAGAATGATACTAAAGACTTACTTTTATTAGTGTTAATCATTTATGATTTATAAAACACATTTGCTTTCCAGTTTTTATATATATATATACACACACACGTATGTAGACATGAAATTTGCAAAACACACAAAACAATTTCTCTCTTCTCTCTTAATAGTAAAATACAGGGTGGCCATAAAGTCCATGTGCAATTATAAAGGAAAAATTATAAGGAAAAAACTCAGCAACTATTTAGGAATATATGGATAATAGCTATTTATTGATACATACCGATGTTCACAAGTTCAATAAAGTAAATTACTTCAGCTTTTTAATTCTTTTTGCCAAACTCCATAAACAGAATTATGAAAAGCAAAAATATTGCTTACTTTACAGTCATATTTGTTGTTGTATCTTTTGTTGTAAATGTCCCTGTTGCCAACATTAAATTTTATCATATTTGGAAAAATTGGTTGCTTTATTGATGAAAGACTGGTTTTTTTAGATGTTAAGTACAGATAATTCATGTAGTGCTTACCTGCATTTTTTTAGATTTTGAGATTTAAATTATGTTTTTAAACTGAACTGTATAGTATATCACTCCCAAAGAAGGAAGATTACCTTATGGAATTTAAACACTAAGTATGATACTAGAAAGAAAACTCAGAGAGAGTAGCTTTTTTCAATTAAAAATAATAGTCAAAAATTTGGTTATCTTTTTTTTCTTTTTAAGACAAAGTCTTACTTTATTGCCCTTAGTAGAGTGCCATGATGTCATAGTTCACAGCAACCTCAAGCCCTTGGGCTTAAGCAATTCTCTTGCTTCAGCCTCCCAAGTAGCTGGGACTACAGGTGCCTACCACAATGCCCAGCTGTTTTTTGTTGTTGTTGCAGTTTTCATTGTTATTTTAGCTGGCCCAGGAAGGGTTCAATCCCGCCATCCTGGGTGTATGTGGCTGGTGCCCTACCCACTGAGCTATGGGCTTCCCCCCCAATTTGGTTATCTTAAGGCTAGTATTTCATTTGTAATATTTAATGTGCAATTTAAAATTTTAGCATTAGAAACTGATGTTTTATGTTTTTTAGATTTTATGTTATATTTTAGCTTAATGAGAACACAGGAAAACCTGGAAATGAGAAGATAGGAAACATGAAAATGTATAAGTAAAATATGATGACTCAAAAAAATAGAAATAAACAAGTAGTAATTACAGGATAAAGGAAAGGAAAGATAAAAACAGACTAAGAAATATTCTACATATAAAACAGAAAGGACCTAACTAGTAGAATTGTATGGTCTATCATGATTCCTTTACCTTTCAAAATGTTTACTATATGTAATATTCAACTGTTCTCTGAAAGAAGTATGTATTCTGAATATTTATGCAATAAAGCTTAATTGAAACACTGTCATTTTTTAGCTATATTAGACACATTTGTTAATTGTTTTACATTATCTTTTTCCTTATTTATTTTAAGCCATAAATAATTGGTTTAAATAAATGATAAGTATATTCACAGGGGCATCCTAAATCTTAAATCAAACCATAATCATTATGTATATATTATATATGTGTGTGTGTATATATATATATCTTTTTAATTTTGCATCATCTCTGTACTTAATTATTCCAGTGGTGAAGTACTGATGTCCCATTACATAAAAGCTGTGGGATAAGAGATATTCTTGTAGCTATCATGGAAAATGCAGTCTACCATTGTCTTTGCTCCGGCAATACATATTCAAATCAATCCTTACTTCTCCCCCAAAATGCTCATTCCTTTATAGCATTGGCTTGGGCTAAGTCATATCAATTTATGAGCGATACTTCTCAGGGCTGGTAGCTTCAAGGCAGCTCCTTTGACATAGCTTCTCAACCCAAACACAAACTACACCCAATATGTAAGGGGGAAACAAAGATCAACCTGACCTTGAGACATATAAGTGGAAGAGAGAAGGACAGAAGGGCAGAAGGGATATAGAAATCGCTGGTCAATAGCAATTCTAAAATTCAGCCAGGCAAGTTTTCTGAGTTCCTTGATTAGAACAATTCTGTTCCCTGGGATTGCTTCTGTTGTGCTCTTCACTCTGCTCACTTCGTATGTCTTCATTTTTGTGATGAAGGCATTTATGTGCAGCTGAAAAGCTTTCTTAGCATGCTACCTGCCTGAAGGAACTTGAAGGTAAAAAGGCAACTTTTTAATTTTAAAATGTCCCTATATCTCAGCCCATAAACATATAAGTTCATTTAAAACTTGTGGGTTTCCCGTGTGTCACATTAGAAATTCACTCCATTTAACATAATTTGTCCCCACAAATATCTTTGAGAATAAGTCTGTGGGAAAATTTTCTTAAAATCCTTTGTCTGTGTCAAAGATGAGTCATTGAGATGTTCCTCAGGATTCGCAGAGGCCCATTTATGTAGATAAAAAGATTCCATGAGGTACCTCTTTAAACCTTTTGGACATTTTAACAAAGGATTTTATATCAGATCTTTGCAATGAGATTTTTTTTTAAACTATGATTGTGGTTTGTTGGAGGAGACTGGGGAAGAAAAACAATTTCATCTTTGTTCTCATCATATATTGGTTCTTTTATATGTTCACAAAATTCTGCTTGGAAATGGAATAGCTTCTGGTATATCACATCTTGTTTTTCCTATACTTTGTTATGAGCATCTAAAATAAAACATCTGGCAATTACATTTTGTATGAAACACTTAGCCAGATCTGCACGTTCTTTGGGTATACTTTTGATATTACATGTTATTGCTGGCTACATTTTTGCTAATATTTTTGCTAGAATATAACTTGTACATCTCTTTTCTAAAGTTTTTCCCAGTGTACGCAATAGCAGTGCCCTCACTTCCCTTAAAACTCCACTATTAGTCTCCTTAACTGACTGTAGACCTGTTCCCACTAACAACTTCCAAAGCCAGTGGCATATGTTTTAGGTTTTTATTATGGCAGTATCCCACTTCCAAATTATCTGTCAATTTATAATTTAGTTAATCTTTCGCTGCATTATAAACTACATCATAGCCAAATGACTTAAAACAATAACAATAACTAGTTTATTCTTATCCACTTTCCCATTCTGGGATATGTGAAAATAGGTATTTTTTAATTATTATTATTTTTCCTCAGAGTTTTCCTAGTGTTATTTTGTGGCTGCATTTCTCTGTTAGAACTATGTGGGGGGTATGTTCGGATAGGAGGCTACAATACTGAGATGTCTAAATACTAAATGTCTCTTAGTCTCTGGGTGGCCTATCTTGCAGAATAGCTAAACATTTTATAATTTTACAGGATGACTCAGGTCATCCTGGTACTAAGAACTGAAAAATGGAAACTTCTTAATGTCTGGGCTCAGAAGTCTTAGAATATTACATCTGCCAGGTATTTTGTCAAAAAGGGACATTCTAGATTCAAGGGAGGGAATAGACTCGACCTCTTTATTAAAGAGTGCAAAGATCACATTGCAGGTGAAGATTACAAATAGAAGAGTTTGTGGTAGCCATCTTAGAAACACAGCCTTCCAAAATACAGGATGTCTATAAAGTTTGCGTGCAGTTTACCATGTTAAACTATTATAAATTGCACGCAAACTTTATGTCCACCCTGTATATAGTGTAACTTGTTAGTATAGGTCTTTTGAACTTGCACATCATAAAACCATCAGCTATTATAATGGTATGGTATCTCATAAGTTGCCCAATTTAGTGTTATGTACATCAGAAGAATGTCCCCCTTTTGGGAAACTATAATTAAAAATAAGATTTCCTTGTACAAAATTTTTCTCCACAAAATATAGAAAATATAATAGTTTTATCATTGAATGAACATTAAAGCAGACTGTGATGCACATTATGAGCAATCTCCAAGGAA
>NW_003852532.1:3258249-3259135 GCF_000181295.1 Otolemur garnettii | reverse complement strand
GTCCTAGGCTACCCATCTATTTAATTCCCTATTCTAATTTCTTGATTCCATCATCATTCCCCATTAAATTTACCTTCATCATTGTTATTGAAGAATTCTTTGCAAATCTGATCATGTCGCTTTTCTTCTCAAATTACACATTAGGTTTTCATTGCCTTCAAAATAAATTTCACATTTCTTTTACCATCATACAAAGAGACTGCTCTAAGCTCCCCTTTGCCTACCTCATGCTTGCACCGTTCTTTAGCAGTAAGTTAAAATTTTTAGTTCTTCAGGGGCATTATGCCCTCTGAACCTCTGTGCTTCTGCAGGTACTCTTCCTTTCATGTGAAGTATGCTCCTATCCCTTATCCGTTTTGCTAATACCTATTTATCATTCAGTGGTTCAGCTGATACTTTTATTTCCTCTGAGAAGCCCTTCTTTCATATCCCTCGTTTCTGTTCAGTGACTCTTTTTGATGCTCTTTCCTATGTATTTTTCATCTCTGTAACCTGGTCCCAAGCATCGGTGGGCAGATTTTACTAAATAAATGTTTGATAACTTAAAAAAAGAAATGAGTTCTTTGAGGTAAACCATCTGATACTATTGAGGGCTAAGGTAAAAGCAGCTGAAATTTTATTTCAGGTATTTTGATTTTTATAGAAGAGAATTGAAAAAGCTGAGAACAAGTTGATCTTGCTGGGAGTGAGGGGGCCAAAGGTTGCCAGTATGAGGGGTTTTTGTGGGAAGGATAGACTCACAGAAATGAGTTTAATCTATAAAAGAGAATTTTATGCTAGAATTTGAAATGGTAGTGTAAGGGTTCAGCCAAGATGAGTTTAATATCCTGCCAGAGTTAGAATACACTTGAAATCAATAACCTTAAGGGTAAAATTAGGAAAAAAA